>NW_026652289.1:57325667-57616535 GCF_009828535.3 Hylobates moloch
TTGCTCTGTTTCCCAGGCTGGAGTGCAGTGGTGTGATCTTGGCTCACTGCAACCTCCGCCTCCCGGGCTCAAGCGACTCTCCTGCCTCAGCCTCCAGAGTAGCTGGGACTACAGGCACGCACCACCATGCCCAGTTAATTTTTGTATTTTTAGTAGAGACAGGGTTTCACCATGTTGGCCAGGATGGTCTCGATCTCTTGACTTTGTGATCTGCCTGCCTCGGCCTCCCAAAGTGCTGGGATTACAGGCATGAGCCATGGAGCCTGGTCTATTTTTTTTTTTTTTTTATAGAGATGGGGTCTTGCTTTCTTGCCCAGGCTGGTCTGGAACTCATGGGGTAAAGTGATACTCCCGCCTTGGCCTCCCAAAGTGCTGGGATCACAGGTGCAAGCCATCATGCACAGCCTATTCAAGCTGTTTACTGAATGTCTCGTTTATGAACAAAGCTAACATTTATTGGGCCTGTCTACCACCAGCTGCTTTCACATATATTATCCCTTTGGATCATCACTATAACCTGTGGGGAAGGTCCAGGTCCCATTTCATAGGTGGACAATTGAGGCTCACTGAGATTCAACATCACAGATCCAGTGAGGATTAGAGAAAAAATGCTGCTCTAGGTCTGTCAGCCTCTCAAAACTCTTTTTTCTCATCTAGTTGATCGCTGAATGAGTTTCATGCTGTGCAAAAAGAAATTATTACTCTCTTTCTCTGCCACTACATCTCAGCTTCAGCTGCAACGCAACCAGAAAACCACTCCTGATTCATATTAACATTATAGTTTTTCACTTTTCCATCACCACTACCAACTACTATCACCAACACCACCATCATCACAATCATCATAATCATCCCACCATTATCACCACCACCATCACCACCAGTCACCACCACCATCACCACCATCACCATCACTACCACCACTACCATAGTCATAATAATCACCACCACTACCAACTACAATCATCACCATTATCACCATCACTACCACCACCACCATCACAATCATCATAATCATCCCACCATTATCACCACCACCACCATCATCACCATCACCACCAGTCACCACCACCATCACCACCACTACCATAATCATAATAATCACCACCACTACCAACTACAATCACCATCACCATTATGACTGTCACCACCACCATCACAATCATCATAATCCCACCATTATCACCACCACCATCACCATCACCACCACCACTACCATAGTCATAATAATCGCCACCACTACCAACTACAATCACCATCACCATTACCACCACCACCACCACCACCACCACCACCACCACCACCACCACTTTTTATTTATTTATTTAAGATGGAGTCTTGCTCTGTCACCCAGGCTGGAGTGCAGTGGCATGATCTCAGCTCACTGCAACCTCCACCTCCCAGGTTCAAGCAATTCTCCTGCCTCAGCCTGAGTAGCTGGGATTATAGGTGTGTGCCACCACATCTGGCTGATTTTTGTATTTTTAGTAGGGATGGGGTTTCATCGTGTTAGCCAGGCTGTTCTCAAACTCCTGACCTCATGCGATCCACCTGCCTTGGCCTTCCAAAGTGCTGGGATTACAGGCATGAGCCACCCTGCCTGGCCACCACCACTATCACCATTATCATCACCACCACTATCATCATTTTCTGAGTGTTCACTCTGGACCAGTAACACTCCGATTGTTACTGACATGAAGCCCTTGACATGTATTTTACTCATTGACCCCTCACAACTACCCTGTAGAGTATGTATTATTTTTTATCTCCACATTGTGATGAGGAAACCAAAACTTGGAGGGTTAAATCACTTGTTCTAGGTCACATTAGTGGCCGAGTCTGGGTTCAAACCATTTCTTTCTTTCTCTCACGCCATCTGCTTCGTGCTATACCCAACTGACTAAATTCTGCTCCTGGCAGCTTTGCAGAACAGTTATATGGAATTATTAAGTAGATGTTCTTGCTCTACTAGAAAGCAACATTTATCACAGAGGTGGAAATTGTTAGAGGATTTCCCATAATGTATTTTACATGCGTATTATTAGAATTACTCAGGGGTGAGGAAAAGAAAGTTCCCAGGAAAAATATTTGGGCTTTTTTGGTTCTGGTTTTGATGTCATCATAACCTATAGGTGTCCCCTGGACAAACTATCTAGAGTTCTTGAAGTTTTTTTGTTATTGTTTAATTAGTGTCATACATAAAAATCAAATGGGCTCTAATTGAGCATTTCCTCTGACTAATCTCTGACCTGGGCTTGGCATTTCAATAGCTGAGCCTCAATCACAAGAGGTTTGAAAAAAAAATTCCTAAGCAGTCAGTACTGACAGTCCGTTGTACAAATGTGGAAACTGAGGTTTGCAATAATCATAAATCATGTAACCTTGTACTCTGACTTGAGTTCCAGGGAGGACTGTGACTGTGACATATCCCACTTTTGAACTCCCTTAGAACATTAGCTGGACATTTCTGGTATCCAGGTTCCTCGCATCCTTTTCATCCCCACACTTGCCTCCTTCCTTCCACTGGGGGGTCAGCTCTACATACACGCAGACAAAATCAGTCTCTTGGCCATCTCTCTATCACCAGTGCCAGCTTCAGGACTGGTTGGCACTGGGTAAGTACTCAGGGACTGTTGAACTGAGGAATAAAGAGAAAGCTGATGGTCTTGCAATGGAAGGAAAAGGAGGATAGCATATGGAGGTTACAGATAACAGTCTCATTTTTCTGCATGAGAAAAATGATTCCTGCACATGTATGAGGAGTTTCTGGCAACATTGGGCATGACAAGTCAAATCTATACATAACCCATATCTTCAGCAAGAAGGGTTGGTTATATAAATTATACACTCAGAGCAAATTATATGAATAGATAGTTCTCAAAAGAAGATATACAAATGGCCGACAAACATGAAAAAATGCTCTACATCACTAATCACCAGGGAAATGCAAATTAAAACCACAATAAGCTACCTACCTACTCCTGCATGGCCATTAAAAAGTCAGAAAACAATAGGTGTTGGTGTGGATGTGGTGAAAAGGGAACACTTATACACAGCTGTTGAGAATGTAAATTAGTACAACCTCTATGGCAAACAGTCTGGAGAGTTCTTAAATAACTAAAAGTAGATCTACCATTCCATCCAGCAATCCTACCAAGGGGTATCTACCCAAAGGAAAAGAAGTTATTATATCGGCCAGGCACGGTGGCTCACGCCTGTAATCCCAGCACTTTGGGAGGCCGAGGCAGGCGGATCACAAGGTCAGGAGATTGAGACCATCCTGGCTAACACAGTGAAACCCCGTCTCTACTAAAAATACAAAAAAAAAAATTAGCCGGGCGTGGTGGTGGGCACCTGTAGTCCCAGCTACTCGGGAGGCTGAGGCAGGAGAATGGCTTGAACCCGGGAGGCAGAGCTTGTAGTGAGCTGAGATTGCGCCACTGCACTCCAGCCTGGGCGACAGAGCGAGACTCCGTCTCAAAAAAAAAAAAAAAAAAAGAAGTCGTTATATCAAAAAGACACCTGCACATGTATGTTTTATTGCAGCACAATTCACGATTGTAAAGCTATGGAACTAACCTAAGTGTCCATAGGCCAATGATTGGATAAAGAAAATGTGGTATATATATACCATGGAATAGTACTCAGCTATAAAAAAGGAACAAAATAATGTCTTTGCAGCAACTTGGATGGAGCTGGAGGCCATTATTCCAAGTGAAGTAACTCAGGAATGGAAAACCAAACACTGTATGTTTTCATTTATAAGTGGGAGCTATGCTATGTGTACACAAAGGCATACAGAGTGATATAATCAACTACGGAGACTCAAAATGGGGAGGATGGGAGAGAGAGCAAGGAATAAAAAAAGTACACATTGGGTACAATGTACATTACTCAGGTGATTGGTGGGCTCAAATCTCAGACTTCACCACTCTACAATTCATCTATGTAACCAAAAACTACTTGTACTCCAAAAGCTATTGAAATAAGAAAAATATTTTTAAAAAATTATTGCACCCTCATATAATGAAATACTATAAAGCTGTATATGGTGCTATCGTGCATGCATTGTCAAAGGGCCAAACGTTTGTTCTTGGGAGGTTAAAAAAAAAAACACAAAAAACAGCTATCACAATTATTTGCTGCCTTTCAAAGGACCCCAATATATAAACAGATACAGAGTATACCTGCGGTATTAACATTTCATGGTGGTATTCAAAAGGCTCCTATGGGAGCAGTAATGAAGAGAGCGTTGGGAAACACTGCTGTAGTAGAATCATTCATGATAGAGACAGATGCTGAAAATGAGTGCCGTATGAGAATAGCAGGTTACAGAGGTGCAGCATGACTTTGGTAAAAGGCAGGCACACAAACACAATAATACACACACGCACACAGAAAGAAACATTTATATCACTGGAAAACATGGAAACCATAATTGTAGTAGCATTCTTTGAATAGTGGGGTTGCAGATTATTTATACTTTCTTCTTGCTTATCTGCATTCTCTAAAGTTGCTACCATAAATACATTCCTTATGAGAAAAACAACTCTGTGTGTGTGTTTCTGAGTCAGATCATTGCATTACTCTGGTGTTCTGCCAAAGGAATATACAGGCAGCCCTTGATTTTTGCTGCTTCATTCTTTGTCTTTCTTCCTATCAATAAGCTTGCGTCTCGCCACCTCGGGACACCCACTCAAGTTAATGATAAGGATCCGCTCTGGCACCCACAGCTTTAAGCTCAAGATGACTACCTGGAATCCAAACCCGCCTGCAGCTCTTCAACCAGTTTTCAGGGAACCTGAGAGAATGGAATAGGCTTTTCTACCTGCCCCCTTTCTCACTCTGTCCTGCTATGCTCCTCCTCAGCTCCTCACTGGCTCTCTGAACAATCCCAGTTTCTTTTCAGTTGGCCTCACTGGCTTAAGCTCCTTCTTTCTCCTTTTCTAAGCTGCCACCATGTGTCTATTTCCTAGGCTTCCTCCTGCAAGGCTGGACACAGGCAAACATGAGATTTCTATGTTCTCTTCATGACCTTTAATCCTTGGTTGTGGTAGTCAGCTTCTGAAATGGCCCCCAGCGATTGGCACCTTCTAGTATCCATGCTTTTGGGCAGTCTCCTCACATACTGAATCTGCACTAGTCTGTGTAACCAATAGAGAATGATGAAGGTAAGCACTTCATAACTTTCGAGATGAGGTTAAGGATTAGGAGACTAGGATTTTTTTTTTTTTTTTTTTTTAAGACAGGGTCTCACTCCAACAACCAGGTTGGAGTGCAGTGGCACAGTCACGGCTCACTGCAGCCTTAACCTTCCGGGCTCAGGTGATCCTCCCACCTCAGCCTCCTGAGTAGCTGGGACTACAGGTATGTGTTACCACACCCAACTAATTTTTGAAGTTTTAGTCAAGACTGAGTTTTGCCATGTTATCCAGGTTGGTCTTGAACTCCTGGGCTCAAGCGATCCCCCCCCCCAACCTAAGCCTTTTAGGTGCTGGGATTACAGGTGTGAGCCACCATGCCTGGCCACCACCTGGCCTCTTTGATTGGCTGCCTTGTGGAAGGCCAGTCACCGTGTCAGGAGGACACTCAAGCAGCCTTGTGGAGAGGCCCATGTGGAGAGAACTAAGGCCTCCTGCCCACGGCCAGCACCAGAGAGTGAGCTACTTTGGAAGTCCATCCTCCAGCACCACCCAACCTGACTGCAACCCCATGACAGACACTGAACCAGAACCACCCAGCCAAGCCACTTCTAAATTCCTGACCTATAGAAACGTTTTAAGATAATAAATATTTATTGCTGTTTTTAAGCCACTAGGTTTTAGAATAATTTGTTATACAGTCATAGACAACGAATACATTTGTGTTTTTAGAATTCTATTACCCCATACCAGGTGAAATAGACAAAATTTAAAATAGAAGGAAGTCACAAAGATTTAACAGGCCTAGTAAGTTTTTCTGAGATGTTCCTTGGACTAAATTCCTCACTTTTTTCTGACACATTTTTCTGGATGGTTTTAATAACCAAATATCCTCCAGCAAGGGTTGAGTGTTGTCTAGTTGGCCCGCCTACAGTCTTAGCCTCTCAGACTCTTCAACTCATGGAAATCCTGTTTTCTAGCACGCGAGTCAGCAGGTACAAATCAGGAGACCAAGGGGACATTTCCTCAAAGTTCGTAAAAAGTCACTGATCCCTTCCAGGCTAAATTCCATAACACTGTATAAACGTCAATGAATTTTTAAAAACCATTATTAGGTGCATTTTAATGTACTCCAAGCTTGTTTTCAACTTAATTTGACCCACTTTTTTTTTTTTTAAGTCTATGTGATCATTTTACTCAGTTCTACATTTTCCCTTTAGTTCTAATGGTCTTTGATTGTTGTTAATATTTGCAATTGTTGACACTGGCTTTTGTTTGTTTTTGCTGCTTTTTAGGGTCTTAAGAAAGTAAAATTTTTTGCCCATATTGAATTGACAATAATATTTTAATATTCTTTTAAATATTGCTCACATTAGCCCATTTGTTGTTTTAATAGGTCTTAAGTTGTTTCAGCTGTTTTTCAGTTAAATATTTTAACTTAAAAAAATTGATGTTATAGCATTTTAAGAATGCAATTACATTTATTTCAGCACTCTCACATTCATAACTGCTTTTAATATTTTAATAACTTAGTTATTAAATAAATCTATTCCTGGAATATGATTTCAAAATGCTGCAGGGAGAGGAAAACAATTTTAAAAGATTCTGTTAACCTTATGTTTTAAAAGAGAGGGCTGATACTAAAGCTTTTTTGTTATTTTTGGAGATGGAATCTCGCTCTGTTGCCCAGGCTGGAGTGCAATGGCACCATCTTGACTCACTGCAACCTCTGTCTCCCAGGTTCAAGCGATTCTCCTGCCTCAGCCTCCTGAGTAGCTGAAATTACAGGCGCCTGCCACCATGCTCAGCTAATTTTTGTATTTTTAGTAGAGACAGGGTTCTACCATGTTGGCCAGGCTGGTCTCCAACTCCTGACCGTAGGTGATTTGCCTGCCTCAGCCTCCCAAAGTGCTGGGATTACAGGCGTGAGCCACCGCGCCTGGCCTGATAACAAAAGTTTTACAGAGGGAGTACATGAAGCTGCAGAAGATCTTGGGTCCAGCTCTGGTTATCTCAGTCAAACAACTGGCACATCACTGAGGCAGTCATTTCATCTCTGCTAGTCTCAGCTGATACATCTGTAAAACGGGGAATCATATGTTTTGGGTCAACCTTAGAAGGTTACAGGGCAGCTGTTATGACAGCAGTTCTAATCTTCACAATATACTCTGTTTAAATGTTTTAACGTTTATTTTCAAAACAAATTTTATCTTGCCATGGAATATGGAAAAGCTACATCACTTTCCATGGATAAAAAGTTATAGTAAAATAAATACAAAAGAAAATGAAACAATGTTATTAAATCCTAGCTAGACACAATTGAAGACTAGCTCAATTTGAGAATTGTTAGACATAACTAGCATAACATCTTCCTTGATGTTGAAAAAAAAGATGTCTGGAGTTGAAAGAGAACTGAAAAATGAATGACTTTCTCATTCTAGGATTCAGTGTTATTTGATGCGGTTTCCTGGTTCCACTAAAATCAAGGGACAAGCAGTGCGAGTCCCACATTTTTGAAAAAGCTTTTGTGAGGAAAGGTATGCTATGGATGGAGCAAAAAGTTTGATCACATTCCAGGAACAGGCTTTCTTGGGCTACTTAGATATTTTTTTCCATGTGCTATCTGTCTCTTTACCAATCTAACGTGGGCTATGCTGTATGAAAAGGTCAAAAATGTGAGCTGACCTATTTTAAATCTTAGTAACATCTGGGACCTTTAGGAGAAGGAAACAGTTTGTGATCCAAAGGAGAGTTCAGCTTGCCAGAAGCTGGTATCCCTATCAAAAAAGGAAAATGGACCTGCTCGTGAGAAGGGGAGTTGCTGTAATATGGAGATGTTCAGACGATTGCAAATAACTTTGAGGTTGTTTTAGTCTGGGTTAACTTGCAGTCTTTAGTACATTCCAAATATACAAAGATGTTTTATGAGCTTACGACTTACACAAAATGTAAGGCAATATGGAATTGTACCATTAAACTGCGAAATGGTCATCATGAGTGACTGCAGAATGATCCTCACATAGTTGACCCTGATGGGGGAAGATGACTCATCCAAAGGCCAACTTCGGGAACTAGAAGTTCACCCAGGGGTAACCTAGTGGACTCTGGGTTCAGTAAACGTTAATCTCTGAGTCAGCATTTCCCTAAGCATATTCTCAAGAATGTTAGTGCCAAGAGATCTAACAACAACCAATTTAAAAGTGGTTCTATGATCCTTTTGCTGGAGTCTAGTTACTATACCTTCCTCTTGAAGATTTATAATTCATGTCAGTACAGTAAGAGCTCTGAGAACTCCTGTAATAAAGAATTTGCTTACCTTTGCTTAATCACATGTTTGTAACACTTGTTGGCCAAGTAAACGGTCATTAATAGCCTAGCAAAACTCACACTCAGGGCCATCCTAACTGACTTTTAACAGGGCAGCACCACCAACAGGGCAATTCAGAATCAGAACAAAGAAAAACACTGAGTTCTATTTTCTTAAATACTTTAAGGAAGAGTGGATTTATCTGGAATTAACTTAGAGTATTTGCTGAAGATTTCAAGATGGATTCCATGCTCATGGATAGGAAGAAAGATTCAATGACATCCCCATCAAGCTACAAATGACTTCACAGAATTGCAAAAAACTACTTTAGAGTTCATACGGAACCAAAAAAGAGCCCACAGTGCCAAGACAATCCTAAGCAAAAAGAACAAAGCTGGAGGCATCACACTACCTGACTTCAAACTATACTACAAGGTTACAGTAAATAAAACAGCATGGTACTGGTACCAAAACAGAGATATAGACCAATGGAACAGAACACAGCCCTCAGAAATAATACCACACATCTACAACTGTTTGATCTTTGACAAACCAGACAAAAACAAGAAATGGGGAAAGGATTCCCTATTTAATTAATGGTGCTGGGAGAACTGGATAGCCATATGTAGAAAGCTGAAACTGGATCCCTTCCTTACACCTTATACAAAAATTAATTCAAAATGGAGTAAAGACTTAAATGTTAGACCTAAAACCATAAAAACCCTAGAAGAAAACCTAGGCAATATCATTCAGGACATAGGCGTGGGCAAGGACTTCATGACTAAAACACCAAAAGCAATGGCAACAAAAGCCAAAATTGACAAATAGGATCTAATTAAACTAAAGAGCTTCTGCACAGCAAAAGAAACTACCATCAGAGTAAATAGGCAACCTATAGAATGGGAGAAAATTTTTGCAATCTACTCATCTGACAAAGGGCTAATATCCAGAATCTACAAAGAACTTAAACAAATTTACAAGAAAAAAAATCAAACAATCCCATCAAAAAGTGGGTGAAGGATATGCACAAAAACTTCTCAAAAGAAGATACTTATGCAGCCAACAGACACGTGAAAAAATCCTCATCATCATCAGTCATCAGAGAAATGCAAATCGAAACCATAATGAGATACCATCTCACACCAGTTAGAATGGCGATCATTAAAAAGTCAGAAAACAAGAGGTGCTGGAGAGGATGTGGAGAAACAGGAACACTTTTACACTGTTGGTGGGACTTTAAACTAGTTCAACCATTGTGGAAGACAGTGTGGCAATTCCTCAAGGATCAAGAACTAGAAATACCATTTGACCCAGCCATCCCATTACCGGGTATATACCCAAAGGATTATCAATCATGCTGCTATAAAGACACATGCACATGTATGTTTATTGCACCACTATTCACAATAGCAAAGACTTGGAACCCATCCAAATGTCCATCAATGATAGACTGGATTAAGAAAATGTGGCACATATACACCATGGAATACTATGCAGCCATAAAAAAGGATGAATTCATGTCCTTTGTAGCAACATGTATGAAGCTGGAAACCATCATTCTGAGCAAACTATCACAAGGACAGAAAACTGAACACTGCATGTTCTCACTGATAGGTGGGAATTGAACAATGAGAACACTTGGACACAGGGCAGGGAACATCACACACCGGGATCTGTTGTGGGGTGGGGGAGAGGGGGGGAGGGAGGGATAGCATTAGGAGAAATACCTAATGTAAATGACAAGTTAATGGGTACAGCACACCAACATGGCACATGTATACACATGTAACAAACCTGCACGCTGTGCACATGTACCCTAGAACTTAAAGTATAATAATAATAATAATAATAATACTTTAGAATCCTTGATGTCAACATTGTAGTGTTCCCCATTTCCTTGATTAGATATACCAGGAGTGTCCTAAGGTGCTCAGTCCTGATCATGGTGTGCTTGAAACAGGCCTGGAACAAATGTCAGCAAATGTGATCACTTAAGAGAAGTATTTTGCAAGCACCAATGTCCAGCACAAGTAATTGTTACTTCCAGGAGATCTGGTTCTAAATCAAGTTCTGCCATTAATCAACATTATGACCTAGGGCATGATCATCCTCATTTTGAAATTGAGGAAACTGAAACTCTGAGAAATAAAACAAATTATCCAAAGCTAAACCCCAAGCTAGGAGAATTGTACTGCACCCAGGGCCAGGGCTCCGGCTCTCAGCTCAGTGTCCTCTCTACTGCTGTACTCTGCCTCCCCAGCCCTCTTGCCTCTCAGGTTCACACTTGGCATCATCTGACTCTTCTTCAGGTAACCTGGGTGTCTGTGCTCCTTCTGTTCTAAATCTTAGATTCATTGCTCCTGCTTCCCTTAGGATCTTTATTCCAGTCATTTCCAACCCAGAATGAAATGATCCAGTGTGGTTCTGGCCCTTCTGATTGCTGACGGGCTGAGTCCCAGCCTCAGCTACAGGCCCCTGGTTTGTGTTGGTCTGAATCACAAACACAGATTCTGTGTTTGTGTTGGTCTGAACCACCTTAACAACTCTTGACCCATCAATGACCGTGGCCAAACCCTGAGTGCCTCCAAGAGGCTTTAGCTTTTCCCATTAGGATACTTATTCCAGGAGCCTTTATGTTGGGCTAGGAACTTAATGACTAAAGGACAAATAGTGGTTCCTTCCCACTAAGACTCCATCTCTCAGTGTGGTAAAGGAACAAATGTCCCAGGTATAGAAAACACCAAAATAACTCCACTTCAAACCATACTCCATTCTATGCCTACTGCCATTCCCTGGGTCTCTGTCTTAAAACAGACATCCTCGGCCTTCATTCTGGGGGCCATCCATGCTGCCTCTGTCCTAGTCTGTGGTAACTTTGGAGGCTCAGTTGTCTTGAATCTCTGTCTTCCCAAATTCACTGCCTTATCTCTGGCTTATGGCATGCCTCCTGGGAAGGAACTGGGACTATTCTTCATGAACTTCCCTCAAAGGCAGACCAAGCAGATTAGGAACATGTAACTCCATGCTCCCAGAATCCTTCCTCCCTTCCCTACTGCCTCCCAAAAGCCACTGGTAGGTGGGTGTTGGGCAAGAAGCACCATCCTCCTGGGCATATAAATTCTAAGCTCCACCACCTCCTCTCTTAATAAAACAGCAGTGAGGATCTCAAGGGACACTGATACTTACTCAGCCCCGACCAAATACCAGGCATTTCCTAATCAACTGCGTTAGGTGGTGTATCTCATTTAATGCCATGAGAATTCTATGACGGTAGGTATTATGAATTTCTCCATGTTTACAGATGTGGAAAATAAACCTGGAAGAGGCTGAGTAATTAGTCAAATGTCAGTACTAAGTGATAGATCCAGGATTTGAAACCAGACCATTCCCAGTCCTCAACTATCCCACTGTGCCCCTACACAGGCAGCCTCTTCCTTGGAATCATATGAAAAAACGAACTTCTCAAAGGGTACATTTTGCCATCTGATATGGTTTGGCTCTCTGTCCCCACCCAAATCTCACCTTCAATTGTAATAACTTCCATATATCATGGGAGGGACCTAGTGAAAGTTACCTGAATCATGGGGGTGTTTTTCCCCTGCTGTTCTCATGATAGTGAATAAGTCTCATGAGATTTGATGGTTTCATAAAAGGGGAGTTCCCCTGTACATGCTCTCTTGCCTGCTGCCATGTAAGACATGCCTCTGCTCCTCCTTCACCTTCTGTCATGACTGTGAAGCCTCCCTAGCCATGTGGAACAGTGAATCCATTAAACCTCTTTTTCTTTACAAATTACCAGCCTTGGGTATGTCTTTATTAGCAGGGTGAGAATGGACTAATATACCATCTTCAAAAACATTCTACCCTGTGTACACAGAAATGGGTTCACAGAAGACATCACCCTTTTTCCTTTTATGGCTACTCCTCACTTCTAATGCTCTCCATCACAAATGTGTTTCAGAGGTTAAGGGAGTGGAGGCTTAGTCACTTGTATGTTGACTATTTTAAACACCAATATCCAGCTCTGAAAATTCTCCCTTAGCAGTTTATTCAGACTATTATTATACAAAGCAAACACTTAGGCAATCTAATCTGTCTAAACATTTATATCCCACCCCATCTTTTTAAAACTTCGGGCTCTGCCAAACACTTTCTAAGGAACCTTGAAAGGTAGTTCCCATGGCTCATTTTGTGTCACATGAAAATATAAACGTCAGTATTGACAGTGGTTTATTAGGTCCCACTGATAACTACAAAGTATAATACTTTGGTATTTTCCCAACATGGGCTCAGTCCTCAGATTTCGGCCCTAACATCCATTACATTTGTGTTCTCAGAACTCCACTGAGATGCTTGGAACATAAATCTTCCAGCCAGACCCTGCTGCTTGTTGGGGGCCCAGCCTTTCCCAGGTCCAGGGAGCCCCACTCTGGTCAGCTGCTGGAACTGAGGAAGTTTGCCCCAGGTTCAGTTGTATCTAGGCCTTCAGCCACTAAGCCAGGCCTGGAAGCACGATGGGTCCCCCTCCCTAGCAGCAATGGGCCTAAGGCCTAGGTTGGCGTGTAGTACATTTAAGGAGCCAAAATGACACCTAGACCTCTGTAGAGTGACAGTTTTGTATTGCTCACCCTAAATAAAGGTAGACTTGTGCTTGGCCTACCAATTCCACAAAAGTGGGCCAGTCACCATAATGCCTTGTGGATAACTTCAAGATTGTAAAATAGGTGACTGAAGATGTCCCACCAGTATCGTCTTAATGTAACCCCTTGGTTGGAGCAGTGGGGTTAAGGTTTGTCAGTGTCTATTTGTTTTGAAAAGATGGGTTTAGGTTTAGATGTACTCGATTGGAAGTAAAGCTGAGTTATATAAAGGCAGGGATGTTTAGCAGAAGTTGGAGATGTGAGAATGAAGACCAGAAGAGAGGGCAGGAATGGCAACAGACATAAATGACTGTTTCAGCTGAATCAAGTGGTGTGTAACTTCAGTCACAGCCAAGAGCCTGTTTTGCAAGCAGACTTCCACACAGGCTAACAGGGATAACTCTGAAGTTATCCCCAACTCCTTACTCTGCTCATACCCAATGAACCCAAAAGTCTTACTAAGATTTCCTCTGTAATTTCTATTGTACCTCTCATTCACCTTGACTTCTAATTTCAAAGTCATCCTACATTCACTTTTGAGGATGAGGCTATATATATAGTCATTTGTTATTAATCAGTAGATTCTACTACTAAGAATATAGAAGGACAATTTTTTTGTGTGGTGGTGAAATACAATCTGATATATTTTTATTCCTTGTGTTCCTACTTCCCCAAATCTCTCCACCTCCTGAAACTGAAGCATCTACATCCTCCTTCACAGCAAGGACAGATACAACTTTGAACGAGGGAGTCATTCCTAATCCTTGAAGTTTAAAATAGTGTTTTCTAAATCCCTGGTCTAGAGACTTACCTGCAAACAAAGCCTCTCCCCTGCCACCTCAGTAACAATAATCAGGCTTTGTTCAAAAGAAAATAAAAATATGTTTGTTGGTTTCAAGGAGGCAGAACCTGGAGGACTGACCACAGAGGACACAGCTGACCTCCTATCCTGGGTGCTTTGCTTCCTATTTGGAATTCTGGAAGAAGACCACCCCCTGTGTGCCCTACATCAACAAGAGGTGGCCATGGTGGAGTAGAGAAGACAGAGTGTCATGGAGGCTTTGAAGTATCTCCCTGGTTTCCCACAGCCTAGAGAGAGGTGAACCAAGAGTTCATGCATGGCTCAGTGTTGTAATAAAAGTGTGAAGGGGGTCTGTGGACAATTAAAAGTCCAGGTTTTGGGCAAGAAGGATACAGACTGGCTGAAAGCCAAGGCAGGGATGGTCACCAGTTGCACAGTTAGAGCCAGCCCAGAGCACAGGTGAATGCAGGTATATCAGCCAGAGACGAGGAGAGATGAAGGCAGGCAGCCCAGGCCATGAGGGGAGGACAAAGGGCACCTCTAGGATGCCAACAAGGACCCAGAGGGCAGAGAGTGTTCTAATAGTCCTCCCTGTTACCACTGCCATCAACATATTCCTGATTGCAGAGGTCATCCTGGGGGAGTGGGGGCAGGAGGTAGAGAATCCCAGGTGGAAAATAGCCCTGGAGCTTGAATTAACTATGAGCCTGAATCTTTAGAAAAATTATCCCCAGAAAACTGTTTTAAACTAGATAAGAGAGTGAAAGTATAAGAATACTTGAAAGTGTAAGTTTATATTCTACTGTATTTGAAAATAAGACATAATAAGTTACATTGTTTAAAATAGAAATATTTTTAAAGTAATGGTTCTCTTTATTTGAGTCTATTGCAGAAATTTAAAACCTGCTACAAGAGATGTATTTAGCATTCAGAATACCTAACCCGCACTACAGCACACTGAACCCAAGGTGTGGCGATACTTGGATCACAATTTTGTGATACAAATAATAAGATTCTGTTGTAGGCACGGTTTCTCTGAGGCTGAAAGCACAACTACTTTTCTCTTTTAAAAGAATAAAAATGGCCAGGCACGGTGGGTGGCTCATGCCTGTAATCCCAGCACTTTGGGAGGCCAAGACAGATGGACCATCAGAGGTCAGGAGTTCAACACCAGCCTGGCCAACATGGTGAAACCCCATCTCTACTAAAAATACAATAATTAGCTGCACGTGGTGGTGTGCACCTGTAATCCCAGCTACCTGGGAGGCTGAGGCAGGAGAATCGCTTGGACCCAGGAGTCAGAGGTTGCAGTGAGCCGAGATCATGCCACTGTACTCCAGCCTGGGTGACAGAGTGAGACTCCGCCTCCAATAATAAAAAAAAAAAGAATAAAAATATAGTATTTTCTTATAGTAACTTATCAAAATTGATATTACCAGGCTAAGTTTTGAGATAAGTTCTTTCAGCCTAAATCAAACAAAAGAGAAAAAAATTCAAGATATAATTCAACCTCTTTCTCAATAAACTGTAACTATTAAACCTTTAAAAAAGGCTGTAATCATATGGCTAAAATGATCTTTTCCAACTCACTGAGAAACACTTCTTAGGATAAACATGCTCAAACCACTGAGAAAAGCCACAGGACTTTGAGCACATTTGCATTCAAAGCCCCTCTGGACAGAAGAATTCCTCCAATAAAAGCCTTCCTATGCCTCATCATCTGTATCAGAGCATTGGAACTAATTAACTGAAAAGATGGCTTTAATATGCTTTGTTAGTAGGAGCCCATGCTGTGTTTTTTTCTAACTACCTAAGCCCTCATTCTAATAGAACAATTGATGCCAGTAATGATACCAGCAATGGCATGAAAGCTACAGAGAGCCCCCAGTCGGTATGAACCTGCGGAGATGGAGGGAGACCGTGAGTCACAGCTAGGAGGTCCGCTGCTTCTGGGGAGCGGTAAGTATGAAAAAATCAAAAAGTAAAAAATGACATGCTTCTCCTAAGAAACACTTTTACGAAAAGCAGAGTCTCTCCTTCCCTCAAAGCGTTATTTTTAAGATTTTGAAATTGTCTATATATTAAAACTAATTTTACATAGGTAAACATGTGCCATGGTGGTTTGCTGCACCTATCAACCCATTACCCAGGTATTAAGCCCAGCAAGCATTAGCTATTTGTCCTAATGCTCTCCCCCCCACCCTCCCTCAACAAGCTCCAGTGTATGTTATTCCCCAAAAATAAAAATATCAAAAAATAAAATAAAAAAGTACCAGAGCTCCTTGAAGAAATGGCTGATCTGATAACTGGGGCAGGGAATTTCCAACATGACCCTGGAGCATCTTGTAGTGCCAGAGAGTAAGGAAATACTAAACACATGCAGACACACACATATGTGAACACATGCATGTACACACACAGAATGACGGGGTTGTGCCAAAGGGATACCAGGGGCCAACTAAATTCAGTGACTAAGGCTTGAATAATTTGAGCAATAAATAAATAAAGTAGAAGTGAACTGTAGCCTAAAGTATAAAATAAATATCCATGGGTCCATACTGATATCAATAAATAAATGATACTGATATAAACACATAGGAAAAAAACCTTAATTTTATCATACATCTACTCATTCATTCCAATGAATATTCATTAAGTGCTGTTATGTGCCAGGCACTGTTCTAGCGAGTGAAGATGTGGCAGTGAACAAGACAGAGGAAGTCCCTGCTCTCGCAGAGCTTTCATTCTAGGGCAATAAGTAAGCCAACTCCAAAAATTTCAGATACTTGAGTGGTGAGGTATGACAGTGAAGGTCTCTTGCAGGGAGGGACAATCAGAAGAGAGGCCTGAATAATAAGGAGGAAGCCATAGGAAGATCTGGGGGTTGGAGCATTCCCAGAAGCAAGAACAGCAAGTGCAAAGGTCCTGTGGGGTGGTGGGGAAATGGGGAGTGGGAACCAGAGTCGTGCTAGAGTGGAGTGAGAAAAGGCAGAGGAAGGTATGAGGCCAGAGGTAACTGATCACGTGTGGCTTGGCAGGTTATATGATCATGTGTGGCTTGGCAGGTTATATGAGTTTTCTAGGGCTGTCGTAATGAAATATCACAGAGTGGGTGGCTTAAATAATATAAATTTATTTTCTCAGTTCTGGAGGCTGGAAGTCCAAGATCAAGGTGCCTGCAGGAGTGGTTTCCTCCCAGGCCTCTCTCCTGGGCTCACAGATGTGCATATGCAGCCCTGCTGTCTCTGTATGTCCTAATCTCCTCTTCTTAAAAGCACAATAGTCAGATTAGGTTAAGACCCACCCTGGCAGCCTCATTTTAACTCAATTACTCTCCCCCCACCCCCAACCCCCCACCCCCCTCCCCGCGCCGAGACAGAGTCTTGCTCTGTCACCCAGACTGGAGTGCAGTGGTACAATCTCAGCTCACTGCAACCTCTGCCTCCCGGGTTCAAGCTATTCTCCTGCCTCAGCCTCCCGAGTAGCTGGAATTACAGATGGCCTCAATTGCCTCTTTAAAGGTCTTATCTCCAAATACAGTTACAATCTGAGGTACTGGAAGCTAGGACTCAACATGAATTTGAAGGGGGCACTATTCAGTCCAGAACAGAGGGCAGGGAAACAAAGAGAACTCTGGATTTTTCCGAAGCACAACAGGAAGGCTATGGAGGGTCTGCAGTAGGACAGTGTCACAAAAGATAACTGCCTTTGGTGCTGTGTGGAGCACAGGCTATGGGGAAGGGTTAGCAGGAGGGAAAGCTGCAAGGGTGGCTGCAGCTGCCCAGCTGCAGATGATGGGGTATGCACTAGGGTGACAGCGTGGAGATGGAAAGAGGAGGACAGACAGGGCATGGGAAGAAGAGAAGACAGGACCTGCTGATGGACTGAAGAGAAGTGACAAGAGAAATACTGCTCTTCAGGATGACTCCTGAGCATTTGGCTTGAGCAATGGATAGATGGTGGTGCCATTTACCGAGGTGAAAACAGATTTTATTATATGATACACATGGATAAAAGGGAAACATGATATCAACATATAATGCTAGGTTTGTCATCTGTAAGTCTAGAAAGAGGACATGTGGAAGCGGAAGGCAAGGATCAGTGCACAGTTAGAAAGTGAAGCAGCAACTGCACCATGAAACCCCAGGATCAGACAAAGAGGGACGGGGAGCGCAGCACTCTTCTAATTAGTTCAAAAAATGTCTTGGAAGAGGCTGGATTCTAAAGGCTGTTCAAATGATGCACCCCTGCCAGAGAATGTCGGATGTCTTCCAAAACCCATTATCTTCCAAAACAATAGACTTTTTAGCTGAGCTCATGGCTATCCCCTTCTAAGATGACATTTCCAGGCCTTCCTTGAAGCTAGGTGTTGCCACTGGGGTGCATTTCTGGCCAATGCAATGTAAGTCGAGGTGGCCTATGACAACTCCCTGGAAATCTATGTTAACAAACAGCTGGTCTATGTTCTTTGCTCATTGTCCTCCCTTTTTATTCTCTGTCCTGCCTCTTGAAATTGAAATATGATGGCTAGAACTTTGATGGTCTCTTGGAATGTTAAAATTAGGACCAAACCCAAGGGATAGAAGAGTAAGAAATTGGAAGGCTCCAGGCCCTGAGGACTCTGTGGAGCACAGCCACCTTTAATTCACTTCTGTCACATTTAAGTCACTTTATTTTGGGTCTCTGCTACTTAACACTGAACTAAATCTGAGCGGATACAATAGGCTAGGGAATAACTGGCACATTGTGGGGGAGATGTTGGGGCTTAGTAAACAATACCCCAAAATGAAGGCCTCAGAAGTAAAAGGTTTTCTTTGACATTCTCCTGCCCCCCTGTCTCTCAGTCCCATTCTCCACCAAGGCTAGACAGAGAAACTGAATCCCTCTTCTCCCAGGTGGGTCATAGAAACCAGAACCCCTTTTCCCCAAAGCTAACAATAAAACCTAAAAATATATCTCTAACTTTCCCAGTACCTTTCTGTGTAAAAACTGGCCATAAAGAAATTATCTGACCTACCTTGTTTGACAGTCATAAGAACCCCCCTCCATTCCAGAGAGGTCACCCAGAAGGAATGAATGCAAGCTTAGAGAAGCCAAGAAGAATCTAGACAGGCAGGCCCTGCTGAGTTTCCCCCACTCAGTCTGTTAGCATTAGATCATTTCCTTTTTGTCAACCATGTTTCTACATGGCTGTCCATACTTTGTTGAACCTAAGCATAAAAATGGGCACTTTAAAAATATGGACACTTTTCCCTGTATCTTTGGGTCTCTGTCCTGAAGGGTCCTATGTACACGTTTCTCCAATTAATCTGGCTTTCGTGAGCTGATTTCTTAGTGAGCCTTCAGAAGGCAAAGGGGAAGTTTCCTTGGCCCCCACAGAGACATTTACATATGTTCCAGGCATCCTTTCAACTTAGTGATAAACTGGATTCTAATGGATCTCTCCTAGTCCCATAGTATAAGAGAATCATAAGGTCTGTGCTGATTTCCTAAAATGAAAACATGCTAAGATAGATAGGTAGGTAAAATCATAAGAGCAGAAGTACTTGGATTAGAGGAGGCAGGGTACCAAGGACCACGGTTTGAAAATCACCTCCTAAATGACAGCGATACTAGCATTATCCAACTGATAGCTTTCTATGGTATGCCAGCTGACATCCTTCCCCAACCTTTTAGGAGTTGTATGAATAATAAATATTTGCAGGGTGAAGACAAGCTGTACAGGTGGAGAGCCATCAATGCTGGGTGTCCATCTGGGAGTACATGAGGTAGGGAGGAAAGTAGCAGAGGTCAGCACTGGGGCTGTTTCAGGCAGCCCATATTCTCTGTGTAACACGGCCTGCATACCACACCTTCCTCTGTCAAGTCTATCTTTTTATTAAGAAAGAAACAGAAAACAAGCCCATACATATATGGTCACAAGAGTGTCCAAATCATTCAATGGTGGAAAAATCATCTCTTCAACAAATTGTGCTTGGACAACTGGATATCCACATGCAAAAGAATGAAGTTGGACCACTTTCTCACACAACTTACAAATATTAACTCATAATGGGTCAGGGATCCGAAACTATAAATCTCAGAAAGAAACCTAAGTGTAAATAATTATGACCTCAGACTAGGTAATGGTTTCTTAAATAGGACATCAAATGTACATGCAGCCAAAGAAAAAATGGATAAATTAGACTTCATCAAAATTTAAAACTTTTGTGCTTAAAAGGACACTATTAAGAAAGTGAAGAGACAACCCCAAATTGGAAGGCAATATCTGCAAATTATATATCTGGTAAGTATTCAGAATATGTAAAGAACGCTTACACCTTAACAATAAAAAGACAGGCAACCTAATTTATAGATGGGTAAAGGATTTGAATAGATATTTTTCCAAAGAAGACATACAATGGTCAGTAAGATGCTCAACATTAGTCATTAAGAATAAAACAGGCCAGGTGTGGTGTCTTATGCCTGTAATCCTAGCACTTTGGGAGACTGAGACAGGCGGATTGCCTGAGCTCAGGAGTTCGAGACCAGCCTAGCCAACATGGTGAATCCTGTCTTTACTGAAAATACAAAAAATTAGCTGGGCATGGTGGCATGAGCCTATAATCACAGCTACTTGGGAGGCTGAAGTGGGAGAATCACTTGGGCCTGGGAGGTAGAAGTTGCAGTGAGCTACTGCACTGCAGCCTGGGCAACGAAGTGAGTCTCCAAAAAACAAAAGCACGAGAAACTACTTCATTCCTCACTAGGATGACTAGAGTTAAAAAGATGGACAATAACAAAGGTTGACAAGAATGTGGAAAACTTGGAACCCTCATACATTGCTGGTGGAAATGTAAAATGCTGCAGCTGCTGTGGAAAACAATTTAGCAGTTCTTCAAAAAGGTAACTGTGGAGTTATCCTGTGGTTGGGCAATTCCACTCCCAGGCATACACCCAAGGCCACACGATAACTTGCACGTGAATATTCATAGCAGCATTATTCATAATAGCTAAAAAGTGGAAATAACCCATGTCCATAAACAGATGAATGGATAAACAAAATGATATCTCCATACCATGGAATATGACTTGGCAATTAAAATGAAGGAAGAACTGATCCACGTGAAGACATGGAAGGCCACTGAACTGCACAATGTAAAATGGCTATGTTATGTTCTATGAATTTTACCTCAGTAAAAAATAAAGAAAACAAAATAAAAAGCAAGGAAGGAGACAGGGCTCTCCTGATCTTTCAAACCAAGCCCAAATATTGTCTTCCATATTTCAGTAAGCACCCTGGCAGGAAAAAGAATCAATGTGAAGAACCTGTTATTTGACTTGAATTCAATCATTCTAAGAAAAGCAGCAACATAAAAGGACAAGTTAAACCCAAGTAGGCAGAAAAGGGTTAAGAAAAAGCTAACTCAGCAGGCCTGTGATGCTCAAACCTTGCATATTCCAGAGAAAGGCCTGCCTCAAGGACTGACCCTTGGAGGCTCCTGGGAGGTAACCTCTGGGTCCTTGGAATACTGTCCTGGTAAGAGTATTTTTGTATGTCTGAGAACATAGACCACCCAGTATTCAGGGTGAATGCCTGTTTTTTCTGGAGGGTAGAGGAGGTTGTTTTGGGAGAAACCAGAGGTCATTCACACAGGTGCTGCATGCCTCTATGACTGGCCCCAATAAAAACTCTGGACACCAAGACTCTGGCATGCTTCCCTGGTGGGCGACATTTCCCATATATCATCACACATCATTGCTGGGAGAATTAAGCACATCCCTGTGCAACTCCACTGGGAGGGGATCCCTAGAATCCTGTACCTGGTTTCTCCTGGACTTGGCTCCATATGCCTTCTCCCTTTGCTAATTTTTATTTGTATCCTTTCACTGTAATAAACCATAAGTGTGAGTATGAAAGCATTTTCTTGTTTGTTTTTGAGACAGAGTCTCGCTCTGTCGCCCAGGCTGGAGAGTGCAGTGGTGCGATCTCAGCTCACTGTAACCTCCACCTCCGGGGTTCAAGCAATTCTCTGCCTCAGCCTCCCGAGTAGCTGGGATTACAGGCGCCTGCCACCAGGCCTGGCTAATTTTTGTATTTTTAGTGGAGACTGGGTTTCACCATGTTGGCCAGGCTGGTCTCGAACTCCTGTCCTTGTGATCTACCTGCCTCAGCCTCCCAAAGTGCTGGAATTACAGGCGTGAGCCACCGTGCCTGGCCTGAATGCGTTTTTAAGTACTGTGATTCTTTTTAGCAAATCATCAAGGCTGAAGACGATCTTGAGGGCCCTTGACACACTTCGGTCTTAAAAATTCAGTATGCTGGCACATCCAATGTACTTAACATACACATCAATCACACAGATGTAGAAACTGGGTATAATACCAAGTTACATGTGGGAAGACGGTGACACAGAGGCCACACTGCCATAACTAGGGCTACATGACAACCTAACTTCCCATCACGGAGGACCTGGGCATATTTACTCAGCCGGCCTTAACAAGCAGCTAGTGAGGAGGTGTTCAGCAACCAACAGGCCAGAAAAGTAGGGGTGTCAGTCAAGAAGAGCAACTTTCACAGGCCAGAGCTCCAAAGAATCCCCAAGAACAAGGAAGGCAAATTTGTCTCAAAGCCTGGAAGGAAAGTGTTTTCTCCAAGAGTATGGCTTGAAGGAGGACTGCAGAGCAAGACCTGGAGAGAGGATAAGGCAGAAAATTCTGGGATGGTGCCTGAATATTCTCCTAGACTGGAATATGAGGCCAATTAAAAAATTTGAGAAATTTATGCTTGTACTTCAAACTGGTATTTCTAAAGAATGCTCTGTGAAGGAGAAGTGCAACAAGGATATTAATAAATGTTTCACGTATCACACAGGGGTCTATAATATGTTTGGGAAATACTAGGTTAAGCAATTTTATGTTTTGGGGTTGTTTTTAACTGCAGGACTTCTCAGAACCTTTAAAATGATAATCTGCACTATGCGTTGTCAAGATGGTAAGATTATATGCAGCACTCCTGACTTCATTTGGCCACAGAATTCTCTTTCAAGCAGGATTTCAGAGATGTACGGCTCTAACAGACACCAGGGTTGAGAAAATTGCTTATCTAGTAGACTACACACCCATACTTTATAAAACACAAATGCTTCCTTTCCGAACCCTTTTTTCATTTGTGCTGCTTTGTTTACCTTAATTTCTCAGTAAAGATAACTGAGAAGCAAGAAGTGTACTGGAATGAGCACAGGCTTTGAAGAAAGATAAATCTGGGTGTGACCTCTGTTATTATGAGGATGAAAATGAGATAGTTTAGTAAGATACTGGCCATAAGAGAAGGCATCAAAAAATACATAATTCCATTCCTTTTTTTTTTGTTTTGTTGAGACAGAGTCTTGCTCTTATCACCCAGGCTGGAGTGCAATGGCACAATCTTGGCTCACTGCAACTTTCGCCTCCCAGGTTCAAGTGATTCTCCTGCCTCAGCCTCCCGAGTAGCTGGGATTACAGGTGCCCACCACCACGCCCGGCTGAATTTTGCATTTTTAGTAGAGAAGAGGTTTCACCATGTTGGCCAGGCTGGTCTTGAACTCCTGACCTCGTGATCTGCCCACCTCGGCCTCCCAAAGTGCTGGGATTACAGACATGAACCACTGCATCTGGCCTGTCTCTCATCTTAATGCCTTCAAGCTCTTTACAATTGTTTGAGGGAAAAAGTTATCTTCACACTTCCTCCAATAATAAAGGGAAAGCTGCATATGATGGTGGTGGTGACTGGCCAACTCCAGGTCCCAGAAAATCTGGAAAGCTGGAGATTCCAGTGAGTGGGAACTCGAGAAGGATAGATTTGGAGTGGGCTATAAGGGGAGGCCTGTCCCAGCAGGGCAGGCCCCTTGGTTAGTGACACATGTGAGTTTCATTCCACTATTAAGAACAAACAGCTTTCCCTCTACTCATCCATTTCTCCTGGACAGCATCAGTCCCCATCCAGAATAACCTTTCTAGGAAGGGTGATAAGAGCTACCACATCTTAGTGCATCTTAGGTGCTGGGCAGTTTACAACAACAATCTCATTCATCCTCCCAGCAACTTGGAGTTTTTGAATAAAGCAAATGGACTCAGAGAGGTAGAATACCTTTGAAAGTCATAACTATTAAGTGGCAGAATCAGGATAGGAACTTGTATGTGTCTGGCTCCAACCCCATGTTAACTACTGCCCTCAACTCACTATGAACTCCATCCTCCCTCCAATAGGCCCCCTCTGCTTTCCAGTCCTGCAGCCAACTCCTAGGGGTGATCTTGGGAAGACAGCTCACCCACATCAAGAACCTGGGGTTTGATGATAATTGAATATGTGAAGACCATATATTTCTTTCTACCACTCCATCCTTACAGAGTAGATTGCAGGGGGTCCTCTAAGACTCAAGTCTGTCCTCTAGGGACTGGTACTGTCTTGGATTGAAATTGGTACTTTGATGTGTTGGGTAAGAAGATTAATAGAGAAAAATGTCTTCCATGTTGGTACACGATTAGCCAAGTGATTTCTATTTTCCTATCATCCATCAGCTCTGGGTCACCGGGAAACATCTCCAACCTCGTTAGGGTTTTCCCCAGAATCCTAATCAGAAAACGTACCCACTTTTCACCAGGGAAAGAGGTGAAAACAATATGTGTTGGACCACTGTGATTCACAGAAGAGAGGTGTTATAAACAAGCCTCGTGTGTTTATTGCCTGGGCAAGAACAAAAAATAGTCTTTATTGGAAACATGTATTTGACGGCATCTGGATCCATTTAGTGAGCGTATTTATTTCATAACAATATGAGCTCATGATGCCAGGATGATTAATGAGCTTTTATATTCTACCACTCTTTTTGCCTAAATCTGCAAGTCTGTTACGGAGTTTAATTGTCTAAGATGGGGCAAATACACATTTTGGTTACTTTTTGTTGGAAGGAATCTCTTACGTGGAATTTATTTTACCATAGACGGGGTTGGAGAACATTGGAAACTCCTTTAGGCATCTTCAAAATCAGCAGCACCTGAATTCTCTGAAAATAATTTCAAAGTTCTTAGGTAATGTTCTTGTGTTTCCCCTGGGGGAAATACTGACCGAATCTTCCCATTGGGGAAAAACCAGAAAGGAGGAAAAGAATTTGGGCTAAAATTTTAATAAGACTGAAAAATTTACTACCAAACATATTTTTAAATAGGCAGGATAATACCATATATTATGACTACATTGGAATAGAGATGCTATTCTCTCCATGGCAAACTTCAGAATAAATTATGTCTCTCTTAAACTCTAAGCAGAAGCCCTAGAGAAACTGAACAGTTTCAACAGTGTCATGGCACTGTCCAACCTCTGAAAGGAGCACAAGACTCCTTTCCCCTTCACTCGTCACCTGGTGAGGAGCAGCACAGACAGCCCTGACCAAAGGCCCAGCTGGCCACAGCCAGATGGGCCAGAGCTTGTGCCATGTTTCATGCAGAGGAGAGAGTTCCTGCCCTTTGCATGGTGCAGCCCTTTCAATTTGCCTCCCAGAGCAGGCTCACCTCCTGGTGGTATCTGGGATGAGATGTCCACCACTGCTAGAGGCATCTTACCCATAAAAAGGCCAGGAATAAGCAGCTCCAGCCAGTTCTGCCCATTAGCTCTTAGTGCTCTATCTTGGAGACATGTCCTTCTCGACTTCTTGCCCTCTGATCCTGAAGGTCATAGCCAGAGTGGACCGGGGAACAGCAACCAAAGAGGCCTGCTTTGGGCTAGGCAAAGGGGTCCTTGTGACCCAAAGTGGAGCAGCCCAAGGTTCCTAGTGTGAGGAACTCCTGGGAGGAGTCTGGAGACACAAGGGCCAGCCAGTGTTAAAGGGTCTATATTTGCCTGGTGGTGTTCCCGAGGTAACCATGCCAGAGTCACTACAATAGGCTATGACTAATCCAGCGCACCAGGAAACTATCCTCCCAAGGACCCAAGATGCTAGCATAAGGCCCAGTTTATAAGGAGGTACCACCTAGAGAGGGCACTGAATGCAAGACTTCTGTGAATGGTATCAATAGTAAGCTGGGAAAACTGGAAAGGGAAGATTCTGGGAGAGAACACATTCAAGACCCAAATATCAACTTCTGTCAGGCCCACAGCCCTGGCTTTTCCTCCAAAAACAAAAAGAAATAAGCAGAAATCTCATCTTCAATGTACTGCTTTCTCCATAGGACTTGTCTGAGTTCCACATAACACATTATTCTTTGCAATGTTAGAGGCCATTTGTCATTTGCCTCCCCATTCCCTCTTTAGCCAAAGCAGACAACACTGTCTGCCAGAGATCTGTAAAAAACTTAGCCCATGCTGACTGCCCCCGTCCTGCCCAGGCAGCTCTTTATTCTGAGTGTATGTGGGTCCTACCTGAAGTGTTAGCCACTGTCCTGGGTGAAGCAGGGAAATGCGTGGTGCCCAGAGCTAGTGATGCCCGAGTGTCTGTGCACAGTCATTCTGTGCTGGCTGCCAGAATCATTTGGGGAGTTTGTATAAACACAGTTTCCAGTGTTTTGCCTTGAGTCTCCTCCTGGGTAGGAAAGCTTATCCTCCTGGGTAGGAAAGCATGGCGAGGAGCTATGTGATGCACACAACTCATACATGCAGATCTCGTATCGGGTGGGCAGGCCTAAGGCTGCATGCAGCCTTCTCCACATGCAGGCTGCCATTTCTAGGGACCAAACCAAGAACTCGCAGGAAGTGTGTGGATGACTGCAAGACCCTCCTGGGTCCTCTGCATAATATTGAGTGGCAGGGGGTTGTAGGGCTAAATGAGGAGCTGGCAGGTGCAGCATCTTGGGGGCCATGGTGTTGGAAGAAGGGGGAAGGTGTGTACCATTCAGTTCTCCAGCTGATAATCTCTATCAGCTGAAGCAGGGTGACAGATCATGACATGCCACTGCCCCACCAGCCAAGCGGACTTCCTGCTGGCCCCAGGAAGAGAAGCACCCACTGGGCTAAGCATGGGCAGGAGCATGTTTGGAGACAGAACCAAAAATCTGCATTGCCTGCTGCCCTTGCTCATTCCCCCCAGCACCCTACCCCCACTCCCACCCAACAAAACCATACCACTTGGAAAAATCCAAGTAAGTGGATGTGAGGAGGTTCTTTTGCAGGTGGTGTGGCCACATCTCACGCATCAAGGCAGAAATGGGGCCTGCTCTGCGCAGCAACCCAGAGCCTCCCTGTGGGACGGGACCTGCTGCTCTGCTGTGTCCCTGATTCAGCCATTTCCAGCTGCGTGTTCTGGCTCAGTGCCTGCGTCAGCCCCTTTGGTTCTGGTGATCCCCTGGCCTTCCCTGGTGGGCTCATCAGACCTGGTCTTCTCTATTTGGGTCTCAGCCTTGCTCTGCCTACCCCAACCCTTCGCCACCTCTGGTGTGCTCTCCAACCTGGGATGAGAAACTCTCTGTCTAGCCCCAAGCCCATGGAATCTGATCAAACAAGGATGGAAAATGCTGCCAGGGAAAGGAGACTCACAATGACACTTGGCAGCTCACCTCTCACATGTGGAACGCGTTTCTGGGTTTGAGCATGCTACTTCAAACCTCAGTCTCTGGAAACAGATCCCAAAATAAACCAACCCTAAGCTTGCTCCCACAGGCAGACCCCCTAGTCTGACCAAAAAATCACAAGGCCCTGAAGTTGCTGTGGTGGACCAGTGTGGGCATCAGGCAGTAGAGTTCAGTCCCTCAGAAGCCCCCCACACTAAAGGGCTCAAAAGGCACCCCATCTTTCTAACATCATGCACTGCAAAGATTGAGTGATGCTTCCTCTCCTCCCTACAAGCTCCACTGGCTAGAAGAGAGGATATCTCCCTTGCAAGTATCCAGGCAAGATATAAGTACAACTAAGCACACACTCAACTTCAAAACTCTGCATTATAACTCGAATCTCACATTACTGGAGGAGGTCTCCAGGTAGCCCAGAGAAAATTATTTTTTAAAAATAAATTATTTCTCAAAAGAAAACACAAGCATCAATTTATGTGCATCTGGAGAAAGGGCAGCCCAGAACAGCTAGGAGAATCTCGGAAAAGGCAGAGTACTAAAGGGGAACTAGGCCTTGCAGATATTAACACATATTACAAAAGAGATCTCATTTTTTACCCAATAGAACAGCAAAGATGGAAAGTCATTATCCCCAACACACAAAAGTATATGTTCAAAGATAGTCCTAGCACATTGTTTTAAATAGCAATATGCTAATAAAATAATTATTAATAAAATATATTATGATAAATATAAATGAGATACTTGGAGCCGTGAAAAATCACGGAAAGATCACGTGAAAAATTATGTGAAAAATCGGGTCTTTGTTGGCCTAAAAGCTGTTTACAACATATTGTTAAATGTAGAAAGACAGATTAAGCAACATTATATACATAGGTTTTGTTAAAAAATTAAATAATGTGTAGAACAAAATATTAATGGAAGTTATTTCTGAGTGGTGAAATTGGAGCTGATTTTTTTCTCTTGCTTTTAGTCTCTATTTCTGCTGAACAACAAACAACAGAAAAACCCTCCAACCTGTAGTGAAAGAAAAATTTTAGGCAATTAAAAAATAATCTTAGGGCAGAGAAATTTCCCTTGTCCTGCAGCAAAGGCCCAGATTATTTTAAATAAAACAGGACCTGTCCAGACAACACCTACTTTAGCAAATTCTTGTGTCCTAAAAGAAAATTATCTAATTAAACCCATATTCCTTTGGACAACGGTAAAATCTCAGCAAAAAGATTCCCCTGGCTGTGATTTCAGAAGCTGGGAGTTGGTTCCTCAGGAAGATGTTTATCAAAGGCACTTTGATGCTCTATTAGAACTTGCCAGCACAATGCATTTATTTGTCTTGCTTGTAATTTCTTAATTTGGAACTTAATCGAGTTCTCATATAGTATTCTCCTGCCAGATATTTCACTGAGAGTTTGAACTAGACGATGCAATCAAAAAGAGCACATTATACAGTCTAGATTTTTACTGTAGTTTTTACTCTTATACTACAGCATCTTCATGGATAATTTTGAGGGGGATTGATAAGAGTTTAAAAAGCTGGACCCTGCCTAGAATATGTGCTGAGGAATTTAGTGAGAAAAGTGATGAGAAACTTCTATAAATACAGCATTTGATCCAAAAAACATCAACCAAGCCAATCCCTCACAATCAGCAATCAAACTATCTCAAGTTCCCGGCTGTCCCTACGTGGCTTTGAAAGCCCCTGAACGTTAGGAAAACCTAACCAGAGGAGAAACTACTAATTTTCCAGAACTCCTTCCAAGGAGGGCTCTGTAAATGGTTGCAAGTCCTCTGATAAGGGGGCCTGTGGTCATGACAACCACAGAGGTATGCCTGAGTGACAGGGGAGGTTCACCAAAATGCTTTCTGCTTTCTAAGGTGGGTTCCCCTTAAACACATTATTTTTTTGTTTCTTGGTGAAGCGGTGTGGTTGCTAAACTGTTTTCTTTTTTAAAAAACTAATTTTATATTTAAATTTATTTATTTTTTAAGAGACAAGGTCTTGCTCTGTTGCCACGCTGGAGTCAGTGGCACAGTCATAGCTTACTGCAGTCTCAAAACCCTGAGCTCAAGCAATTCTCCCACCTCAGCCTCCTGGGTCACTGGGACCACAGATGCCTGCCACCACCCATGGCTAATTTTTTTTTTTTTTTTGGTAGAGACAGGGTCTCATTATGATGCCCAGGCCGGTCTGAAACTCCTGGCCTCAAACAATCCTCCTGCCTGGGCCTCCCAAATTGCTGGGATTACAAGTGTGAGCTATCATGCCCAGCCCAATGTTATTTTTAATTGACAAATAAGAAATGTATGAATTTTATGGGGTACAATGTGTGTTACGGCACATGTATACATTGCAAAATGATTAAATCAGGCAAATTAATATACCCATCACCTAAGATACTTATCATTTCTTAGTGATAAGGACAACTGAAGTCTACTCTTTTAGTAATTTTGAAATATATGTTATTAACTGTAGTCATCATGTTGTGCAATAGATCACTAGAACTTATTTCTTCTAACTGAAACTTTGTACGCTTTGACTAACAGCTCCCTTTTCCCCATTATAGCCACCATTCTACTTTCTGCTTCTATGAACTCAACTCTTTAGATTCCACATATAAGTGAGATCATGCAGTATTTGCCTTCTTCTGCCTGGCTTATTTCACTTAGCATAAAGTCCTCTAGATTCATGCATGCTGTCACAAAGCACATTGTTTTTATTTTGGTCAATGCAGCATGCAAGTTTCAGAGCAGAGGTGAAATACCCAGAACAGAGGAGTGGCTGCCCCCAGTGGTCTTCCTTTCTTCCCCTTTCTCCTAGCACAGCTTCTTCTCAAAACAGTGTAAATAGTTGAATATTGAAGCATCCACGATTCTTAACTTGCTCCTATGAAGAAACCAAGAATTTTAAACTAAAACTGCAAGATGGCTTAAGTTTTAAAACTTCAAAATATATTAAAACATTTAGATGAGTACCATCAACAGTCATGCTACCTCATTCCCTCCTCTTTTAATAGTCATTCTCCTATGTGGTTATTGTTCCTCCTGTCCAACTCAGTGGGATGAAGGACGACTCAGACTAGAAACTCATGAAATAACAGGGCAGAACCTGAGATCACCAGGCAGGTGCTGAAGGTGTACCAGGGACTCAACAACAAAGGTTCTGCTTCTCCAGCCATCGAGGTGATTGAAATAAAAGGTCAGCACTGGGCTGGGTGCAGTGGCTCATGCCTGTAATCCTGGCACTTTGGGAGGCCGAGGCGGGTGGATTGCCTGAGCGCAGGAGTTCGAGACCAGCCTGGGCAACACAGTAAAACCCCGTCTCTACTAAAATACAAAAAAATTAGCCGGGTGTGGCGGCGTGTGCCTGTAGTCCCAGCTACTCAGGAGGCTGAGGCAGGAGAATTGCTTGAACCCAGGAGGCAGAGATTGCAGTGAGCTGAGATCGCACCACCGCACTCCAGCCTGGGCAACAGAGCAAGACTCTGTCTCCAAAAAAAAAAAAAAAGTCAGCACATACCCGGGGTCAGTCTCAATCTCACGGAAGGAGGGAAATATCTAAGGGGGGACTAGAAGAGAAGAAATAAAGCCTCATCTGGTGGAAAAAGAATAGAGACACCAGATATGTATAGCTAATTTTACAGTATACATAGCTGATACCCTGGGCTAGTAGCAAAATAACAGTGGGATGGCTGGTTAATAACAGAAGAGGGCCTTTAAAAAGAAGAACAAAGGTGAAAGACTTACATTTCCTGATATAAAATGTGCTACAAAGCTACAGTAATGAAGACAATGTGGTGTTATTGTAAGGTCAGAAATATAGATTAATGAAATAGAATTGAGAGTCCAAAGAAATCCTCGTATCTATGATTGGTTGATTTTGGATAAGGGTACCAAGACCATTCAAAGAGACATAGACTCTTCAACAAATGGTGCTGGGACAACTGAATAGCCCCCCAAAAAATGAAGTTAGAACCCTACCTTACACCATATACAAAAATTAACTCAAAATGAATCAAAGACCTAAATTTAAGTGCTAAAATTATAAAACTCTTAGAAGAAAACACAAGGGTAAATCTTTACATCCTTAGATTTGGGCAATGAATTCTTAGATATGACACCAAAAATATGAGCAACGAAAGGAAAAAAACAGATAAATCAAACTGTATCAAAATAAAAATGTTTGTGCATCAAAGGACTATCAAGAAAGTGAAAAAGACAAATGGCAGAATGGGAAAATATTTGCAAATTATATATCTGATAAGCTTCCAGTATCCAGAACATACAAAAAAACTCTTAAAACTCAACAACAAAAAGACAAACAACCCAATTTAAAAATGGGCAAAAGAGCAGGGTGCAGTCGTGTGCAGCTGTATGTAGTCCCAGCTACTCGAGAGGCTGATGTGGGAAGATTGCTTAAGTCCAGGAATTAGAATTCAGCCTGGGCAACATAGCGAGACCACCCTATTGTCTTTAAAAAGGAGGAGGAAAAGGCCGGGCGTGGTGGCTCACGCCTGTAATCCCAGCACTTGGGGAGGCCAAGGCAGGCGGATCACAAGGTCAGGAGTTCAATACCAGCCTGACCAACATGGTGAAACCGTCTCTACTAAGAATACAAAAATTAGCCAGGCGTGGTGGCGTGTGCCTGTAATCCCAGCTACTCAGGAGGCTGGGGCAGGAGAATCACTTGAACCTGGGAGGCAAAGGTTGCAGTGAGCTGAGATTGTGCCATTGCACTCCAGCCTAGGTTATAGAGCAAGATTCCGTCTCAGAAACAAACAAACAAAAAAAAAAAAAAAAAAAAGGAGAGGAGGAGAACAAAGGACTTGAATATTTTTCTGCAAATAAGATATATGAATGGTCAATAAGCACATAAAAACATGAAAAGACGCTCAACATCATTAGCCATTCAAGAAATGCAAATCAGAACCACAATGAATACCACTTCACACCCACTACTAGGATGGATATAATTTAAAAAAAAAGAAAAAGAAAATAACAAGGATGTGAAGGAAATGGGTTAATATTATGCTATGTGAATTTCACCTCATTAAAAACAACAGAAGACATATAAATGGTTAATAAGCGCATGAAAAGATGTATAATAATGGAAGCGGGGATGGGGCAGAAACAGCCAAAAGAAAGAAAAGAGCACTGAGGTCCATTATAGTAGCATTTCACAGGTTATCTCATCTAATCCTTTCAAGAGACTTCATGATGTCAATGTTATTAATCTCATTTTGCAGATGAGAAAACAGAGGCTCAGAGCAATTAAAAATCTAGTTATAGCTAATAAATGGCAGAGTTGGGATAAGGCTTCTCGACAAGTTACCAAAATGACTGCAACCAAGATTATAACTTAAAGGAACAGGACGTTTTCAGATGCACTGAAAACTGGACCCTTGATTTTATGGCACTTTTACTATGTGATAACACATAAAAACCTGTGATAAAATGTTATGTCCATGAAGCCAGGGACACAAAGCCTTGGCCAATGTGGAGGATAATGCAGGACAGGTGCTGCGCAGAGTTATGCACGCTGCTTGGCCAACTCCCTCAGCCCTGCTCTGCGTACTGATTCTCTGATCCAAAGACAAACACCCAGAGAGACTTGGCAGGAATGTGCGTCTTGCCTGAGAGGCACAGACTAATAGAGACAACAGGCCTTAGGGAGGCTTCAGAGGTCATCTGGTCTTAGTGGGCCGAAACACACATCCACGAACCAGATGTATCTGAATTAGCTGGGGAGCTCACAAAATGCAGATTCCTGGGCCCCGTGCCAGACCTCAGGTGGGTAGGGCCCAGAAATGAGAATTTTTAAAAAGCTCCCCAGAGGGTAACCCTTATCTATTGTTGGTGGGAATGTAAAATGGTACTGCCACTTTGGGAAACAGTTTGGCTATTTCCTGAAAAGTTAAACATAAGAGTTACCATTTGACCCAGTAATTCCACGTCTAGGTATATACGCAAGAGAAATGAAAACATACGCCCTCACAAAAATGTGTCCATGAATGTTCTAAGCAGCATCATTCATGATTCATCAACTGGACCAAATATGCATCAACTGATAAGTAGATAAATAACATGTGGCATATCATACAACTGCCATATTACTGAGCAATAGAAAGGAATAGGCTATCAACACATGCTACAGCATTAATGTACCTCAAGGATGTTATATTAAGTAACAGAAGCCCGATGCAAGAGACCACACAGTGCATGATTCTGTTTATGTGAAATGTCCAGAAAAGGTAAATCTACAGGGGCAGAAAGTACATAGCTTACTTGTTGCCTAGGGCAGGGAGTGGGAATGGATGGGGATATTACTGACATGATAAAAATGTTTTAATACTGATTTATGCTGATAGTTGCACAACTTGGAAAACTTACTAAAAATCATTGATTGTACATTTGAAACGGGTGAACTTTATTATATGTAAAATGTGACTCAATAGAGCTGTTTTTTTTTTTTTTTAAAGAAAAGGTCCCAGGTGATTCTGATGTTCCAGCAGATTTGAGAACCACTGAATTCCAATATACTTACTGTGCAACGAGGAACCTGAAACCCAGAGAGGGAAATGATTCACCCAGAGTCACAAAGTGAGTTCATACAGAGCCAGATTGCCTCTGATCTGTGTCTCCACAAAAGGAAATGGAACGCTGGGAGATGACCTGATGAAATTAACCAAAGGGGACTGCCAATCTCAATGAGTCAGTCCCCATTAAACCCTTTTCCCCCTTAACTTGCAGGAAGCTAGTTTGTTTTGCTTGAGTGAACCAGGAAAGGGGCTCAGGAAGCAGCTGTAGGGCAGTGAAAGGACTACAGGCTTGGAGTCAGAAGGCCTGGGTTCAAACTTGGCCCTAAGAGTTCATCGTGATCCTGGGTCAGTCACTTCACTTCCTAGGGATTCATCTGGTTCATCCATCTGTAAACAAAGCTGATCATATCACCCTCCCAGGATCACTGCAGGACCAGTAAGGAAGATATTGAGTAATCCAGGTAGGAGATGATTTCCTTTCTGCCTAATCTGAAACCACAGATGTCCAGCCCAATCTGTTTATCTTAAGGCTACAACCAGAGCATCCCTTCCAGCCTGTAAGGCACTCACATTCCCTGACACAAGCGCCACACACCCACCCCAATCTTGGACCCAGTTCCAGCTTGATCCCAGTTCCCAGGTGCCATAAAACTCTGGAAAGGTGGAAACAAGACTGTGTTTTTTTTTTTTTTTTTTTTTTTTTTTTTTTTTTTACAGCTATGAGAACTGCAGACTGAGAACAATAAGTATTTTTAAAATAACAACCTTCTGAGTGGCCACCGACGCATCAAATACTGGATTGGGCGTGGTGTTATTATAAGACCAAGAGAATGTAAAACATCCTGTAACATATCTTAGTAGAAGATCTTTGCCAAGGGAAAGAAATCTGTCTTCTATCTAAGAGGAATGTTTGGTAATTGTTTGGGCCTTGGATAAACTCAGGCCATACGTCTTGGGCCAGGCATTTACATTACAGACTAATCATAGAGCCCTGCAGTGAATACAGACATTGTGGAGTAAGAGTAAGTTACCGAGATGGTCATGGCAGCTTTGACACTCACAGAGGCATGCAGCCTGTGTCCAGATGGGGAACATTCAGGCCAAGACACTTTCTTAAAAGGAAAAATGTGAACACTGGTATCCCCTGAACGGACCCCATCTAAGTGGATCCTGAACTCCCAGCCTGTGCCATCAGATAAGAATGTCAATGTGGCAGAGGGCGAAGGTAAGAAGGGACCCGTCCAACTCTGCCTGCTTGGGTCACATTTTGCTTGCTTTATCAGCTCCAAGAGAAATCTGACTTCTTTGAGGGACCTGTGGATGTCATTCACAGTGACTCCTGGTAACTGAGATAGACAGTGAAAAACAGGCATGCTCTGTAAAAGGGCACTTGGGACTGATGAGAAGACAGAAGAAACAGAAGCTCGCCACTCATGACAGTAGCACAGGCGTAGGCTTGGAGAAAGAAGATGAACTTGAGAGCCTTTGGTTCAGAGAGGTGTTACAGACTTGCTAAAAATGTAACTCCAAGCAGCAGAAGATAAATGACAACAGAAGGAGCTAGAAGGGAAATGGACTAAGGCAGGAAAAATACAAAGAAAAGCAAAGGCTAGGAGATCAAACATCTAAAACAATACTAGCAAACACATAGCACATGTACTGCAAGTGCCCTGCCCCAGGATTCATGGTGGTCTCACACCCTTCAGGGACCCCCCAGGCAGCCACTGGGAGGGACTGTTTCATGTGCACCTCCCAGGCCTGAAGAGAAAGCCTAGACTTTCCACTTCCAGTTAAACATGGAAGAGTGACCATCTTACACCTCCTCTCCCTTCCAAAACCCTACTAAATTTCCTACTGTTAGGGAAGTTTAAAACGTTTTAACCTATGAGGACAAAGCAAAAAGAGAGGAGATATCCACAAATAAAGATTTCATCAAACTTGGAGAAAAGTAGAGGAAAGCGTTATAATTGAGTGTAAGTTGCAAACATTCATATTCACTGTGGAGGAAACTTGAGAACAAAGCCACCTGGACTGACAGATACCCCAGTAGCCCAGCCCTCGGAGGCACAGGAACCATGAAAGATGAGGCTACGGTTCATGATGGAAAACTGAGCTACTAAGCCCATGTTATGCAGTCAGGCTACTAAGTAACCCCCATGCTCCTCTCCAAGCAGGGGAGAGGTGTACTCTTCGGAGAAACTGAGAAGAGGCTGCAGATCCAGGAAACAGGCACCGTGGAGAACAGAGCTCAGGGCAAGAGGCACCCAGAACACCAACCACACGTCCACCTCCCCAGGCAGGAGATTCGAGGATTCTTCTCTGGAGAAAACCAACCACCTGAGAGGAAAAACATCTACATAATGACAGTTGTGTGCAGCGTTCCAACAAAAAAAGATAGCTCAAAATCTGTTCTCCTAAAGAAAAGCTCATCAACCAACTACCCCACCTATGCATGCTGAGCTGCACAGCACGGGGCATCTGCAGCACATGCACGTAGAACTTTCGACCTGTCCAATATGGATATGCTCTAAAAGCTGACAGCCATCTGGGGAAAGCCCCTGACAAGAAAGGCAGGGCTAACACAAACACAAAAAGAACTTGGAGGTGGGGGGATAGGCAGGGAAAATAAAAAGAACTTCAAAAATCCTGTTATATTCGGCCAGGTACGGTGGCTCACGCCTGTAATCCCAGCACTTTGGGAGGCCAAGGTGGGTGGATCACAAGGTCAGGAGATCGAGATCATCCTGGTTAACACAGTGAAACCCCGTCTCTACTAAAGATACAAAAAATTAGCCAGGTGTGGTGGCGGGTGCCTGTAGTCCCAGCTACTCGGGAGGCTGAGGCAGGAGAATGGTGTGAACCCGGGAGGCAGAGCCTGCAGTGAGCTGAGATCGCACCACTGCACTCCAGCCTGGGCGACAGAGCGAGACTCCGTCTCAAAAAAAAAAAAAAAAAATTCCTGTTATATTCTTAAAGAATGTTAATTAAAGTATGTTAAGATAGCACATCCATGAAACAAGAACAGAATGGTATGTGAAGGAAATAATCAGAAACTAGAAAGGTCTTAGAAATTACATGGTCATAAAAATTAAAGAGTTCAACAGAGAATTTAGAAGACAGTCAAGCAAATGCCGCAGAAAGGAGAACCAAAAATAAAAACAGAAAACAGGAAAGACAAGGAAATTTGAGATGCTATCCAAAACGGCATTCCAGAAATAAAGAACAGAGAATATACAAGGAAGGAAAGTATCAAAGAAATATTGAAAGAAACTACACAAGCATGAGTTTCTAGCTTGAAAGAGTTCATCGAAAGGGATGCATAGGAGACAATGGATGTTCAAAGGCCCTCCCCAAGGTACCTCATCACGAAGTATGGGAATGCCAGAAATCAACCGAAGACCTGAAAAGCATCCAGAGGCAAAATTCAATCACACACAAAACGAAGAGCATCAGAATGGCATTGGTCTTATCACAAGCAGAATGCTGGAAGACAATGGTGGAATACCTTCAGAACTCTAAGAAACAAATGATTTCCAACATTGATTTCCAAAACTGGTTTAATTATAAGTCAAGTCTGGGGTGCGTTCAACACATTTTAGATATGCAAAAGCTAAAACAATACTTCCCTTGCACCCTTCCTTAGGAAGCTATTAGAGGATGTGTTTCCAGTAACCAAGAAAGCAGGATGTGGTAGACAGGGGCCACCACAATAGAGGATGCTAGCTATGCTCCCAGCCTAGAACACAACTAGTCCAGATTGGAGTAGGAGGGTGGAAGACTAAGGGTAGGAGCCCTCCAAGAAAAAGCAAAATGCAAATGGTAGGTTACTTTATGTGTTTGAGTACTCAGAAAAATGGATAGATGTCAGAAAGATATTGCAGTGATTAATTTTATGTGTCAACTTCACTGGGTCATAGGGTGCCCAGATATTTAGTCAAGCATTATTCTGGTAATAATATGTGTGTCTTTGAGGGTGTTTCTGGACGAGATTAACATTGGAATTGGTAGACTGAATAAAGCAGATGGCCCTCCTCAAGGTGGGTGGGCATCATCCAATCAGCTGAAGGCCAGAATAGAACAAAAAGGCTGACCCTCCCCCAAGTAAGAGGGAACTCCTCCTGCCTGATTGCTTGTGTTGGAATTTGTCTCTTCCTGCCTTCAGACTTGAACTGAATTATTGGCTCTTCCTGGTCTCAAGACTTCAGGCTTTCAGACTGGAACTACACCATCGACTCTCCTGGGTCTCCAACTTGCCAAATGTAGATCTTGGGACTTCTCAGCCTCCCTAACTATGTGAGCCTGTTCCTTATAATGAACCTATTTCTATATATGCATACTATTGGTTTTGTTTCTCTGGAGAACCCTGACTAATACAGATATATAGAAATGTTTAGAAAGTGATATATGTGATAACATATGAAAGAACAGTAGTGAACTATTTTTTCATAGTCATAACATAAACAATAGCTATTTAAAAGTTCAGTTGTTCGGCCGGGCGTGGTGGCTCACGCTTGTAATCCCAGTACTTTGGGAGGCCGAGGCGGGCGGATCACGAGGTCAGGAGATCGAGACCACGGTGAAACCCCGTCTCTACTAAAAACACAAAAAATTAGCCGGGCGTGGTGGCGGGTGCCTGTAGTCCCAGCTACTCGGAGAGGCTGAGGCAGGAGAATGGCGTGAACCTGGGAGGCGGAGCTTGCAGTGAGCTGAGATTGCACCACTGCACTCCAGCCTGGGCGACAGAGCGAGACTCCGTCTCAAAAAATAAATAAATAAATAAATAAATAAAAGTTCAGTTGTAACTACATGGGGGTGATTAGGGTGCTGAAGTGAGGCTGGGGGAGTGGTTGATATAGGAGTGCTCAATCCAGTTACAAGAAGTCAAGAAGGAATATCCAAACTGGATAATTCACATTGTCTAGAAAAATTAAGGTAAATGCCAGAAGACACTTGACTCTGGGGAGTGGGATGGAATTTGGGGGAATACTGTTTTTCATTATAAGCCTTTTTGGGCTACTTGACTTTTAAATTATATGCATGTGTCTATAAATAAAAGTTAACTAAAAAAAAAAGGAAAAAAGGAAACCAGGTTTCCAGACATCAACTACAATGTGATTATACACGTTAAAAATAAGCTGATTATAGTTGGCAGTAGGGACAAACCTATTAGCCACCTTTAGCATGTGATGACAAGGTTACTTATTTGTAGCCAGCAGCTTTTTATCCAGTTGAGTGTCTTATGGGTTATAAGCAAACTACAAAGGTAACTAATTTATGTATTATGACCAAAATACTTTTTAAATTAAGCACAAGTGAATGATGTATCTCTGCACTTCTTAGTAATCAAAGCCTGAAATAAATTTAATTACAATGCATTTAGTTTCCTCTTGGCAGCAAATAACTTTTACGAGTGTTGAATGTCATTGTAAACAACAGTTTTTAAAAGCAATGCAAGCAATCCGTTGATAGATGTGGAGATCCCAAAGAGACACTAATAGGACAAACAGAGGCAAAAAAAAATCTAAATGACATACAAATGAAAGCCTGGGGCTTAGCATAAAATTTCAAGGATTTTAAAAGTGCTCTCTTGGTCTGTTGCAAATAGAACCCACCCTAGCTGGTTTCAGGGGAAAATATATTTAAAGGACATCAGGCAGCTCGCAGAACCTCCAGGAGAGCCAGCTTCAAAGCTACTTAGCCAGGAACAGAGGACCTGCTGTGCCAGCACCAGGCCTAAGGCTACAGACATGTCTCACACAGTGTCGCCCATGGTCACCAGCACTATGTAGTAATAAGACACAGTAGGGGGGACTAAGGCAGCTGGATCCCAAGCAAAGCTTCCAATACACTTCTCCCGATTCCATCTAGTGCTGGAAATAAAGAACTGTGAAATGTTCTTTGGGGGCGATGTGTATCTGCTCTGGGGAAGGGTAGGTGAGGAGGTATCAGCACACGGGGATACTCCCCCCATGCCCGGGCACCATCATCTCATTCTGGATTGTCAGGGAGGGATCATCCAGCTCGGAAAATGGAAAAGTGAATCCTAGTTACTTCTCCCTTGTCAGAAGGAAGCTAACAGCAAGCAGGAGATAAAATGGCAAGAGAAGCCAGGGTATTTATTTTGACTTTTCCTGTTGCTCCCTTGTTCCTGGCAGGTCATAAAGGAAAGGAATGAGCCCTAGATAAGGGTTGAGAAGGCATCAGGTGAAGCTAGGAAGGCAGGTTAGGGCTCTATGCATTATGATTCTTTGTTCTTAAAACAGATTGACATTTGCTTTCTGAGCCAAAGAGGTATCCAGATAATTATAATAATCAAATTACAAATTGGTCCACTTAATGTCTTCACATATTCATTTTGCAGTTGCCCAATCAGTTCCTTTGAAAACTGGACCTCAAAAGAGAACCCCCAAAAGGCAGGCCCTGGCATCTATCTCAGCCTGGGTTCCCTGAAGCAGAGCTACTACTTTATTCACTGCGGAGGGCAATGGAGAGCGCGGCAGCGAAGGAGGGAGAGAAAACAGGATGGGGTGTGTTCCCCAACTGACCTCTGCTTGGCGTCCAATGCAACTGAGCCTGGGATCATGAGGGACTATCATAAAGGCAGCATCAGGACAGTCCATTCAGAGAGGGTAAGCAAAAGAACTTCACTAATTCCCATCTCCCACCAGTGGGATGTTCACCCCAGCAGTGCCACTTCCCTACCCTCCTGGTTGCACATGCCTGGGCATCCATGGGGCCTTGGGAGTCTTGCCCCTCAGAGTCAACAGGGAGCCCCAGGGTGGCAGACATGAGGCTAGGAGCTGTGGCGTTTGTCCACATGAGGACGGTTTTCGCAGGGACTGAGCCAAGACTCCTGAGTTGATTACAGTCAAGAGGACATGGGGCAGCACAGGAAAGATGTCTCATACAGTGTCTAGCTCATAATTAAAACTCTCATTCCAACTTCTGGCAACATTTAGCTATCTTCCTAAAAGACAGAGTTGATTTTATTTTCAAAAAGCAGTACTAATAAACAGAGACCTCTTTCAGCTGGGGCTTTGTCCATTGAGTGTTATATTTCATTCTGCAGAAATCGCCCATGCAGAAGACCATGGATCCCTGGAAGGTCTTGGTATTGTCGTCAGAGAAGCCTGAACCCATACACTGCACCAAACATCGGCACACTTGTTATGTAAACAAGTATCACACATACATATAGGCCCTATTTTAAATGTATGTGGATGCTGTTGTGATTAGTAAGATACGGAAATTTACTGAATAAACAGATGACTGCATTCCTAAAGGATCTTTTTATTCTGTAATCACTATGCTGATTGTTCTCTGCCTTCCCGGATCTATTCTCTGCCATTATTTGTCCTATTCTAAGTCCCAGAAAGGAGCCCTTGCCCTTTGGCTTCCAGCTGGATTTGACCAGCAGGAGATGGAATGGTAAGAGAAGTCAGGGTATTTATTTTGACTTTCAGCCCCCACCCTCACTTGTTCCTAGAAGGTCATTAGACACCTCTGAGCATCAGTTTCCCCATCTGTACAATGAGAGAGTTAATCAGATAATCTCTAAGGTGGTTTTTCAGTCGCTGGCCCATGTTTTCACTTCCTGGATCCTCTGAAAGAATAGTTTATTCACATTTGCCAAATCAAATAGGTACGAATTCCAAGCTGATATTTCCTTGTTGCTGTCAGGATGCTTTCTTTCAAAAACGGATAAGAAAGTTTCCAGTTTGCCGTTATCTCTTTTCACATTAAGTGTTTACTGTGGACTGATTCATTTTTATCATCTAAAGGCTGAATCAAATTAGCAAATACCAAGCAAATGGTTGTGTGGGACTGTATAATTCATTTTTTTAAATAAGCATTTTACATGTTTCATCAGGTGCAAACTAGAACATCTGCAGTATAAAATATCACCCAGTGCACTTTGTAGGTGGCCTATCTGTATTTACAGGGCATGTTGCGCATTGTGTATAAAGTTACTCAAATGTGAAAAAGACTCAATTTTTTCTCAAAAAAATTTCCCAAATTGACTTGAGGGAGTGTATTAGCCTTCAGCCATAGAAATCATTTTTAAACATAGAAGAGTTAAAAATTCCTTCTTGAATTCAACGTCTGGGAACATGGTTTATCAATCCAAGAAGAGCTGCACCCAACTCCACCAGCTCAGAACATCAAAAACAAAATATGAAGCATCTGAAATATGCAAGTACATCCTCCTGGCATCAGACCACAGAGTGGTCCTGGACTCCTGAGTGGCAGGGGGTTCATCCTAGTTTCAAAACTGTGCAAGATGATTTTCAACAAGTTACATTTGCCTCACAAAAGGCTATTTTAAAGTTTCTATCTGGTTTTAAGCCTTCTGGCCAAGGGCTTTTCCCAGGAACATACCCCTCGTTCTCTTCACCACGTGAAGCTTGATTATTTTTGCGGGTAGCGTCTGGAACTGTTTTGGATATAAAACATCTAAATTTAAAAATATCCTCATGCATATCAAAGAATGGAAGAACATCAGTATTATTCCATAATGCTTATTACAGACATAGCAATGGGTAAAAGTCTAGATCTGTAGGTTTATATAAAAACATTGTGGAATAATAGGATTTTCAGTTTTTCTTGGACACTAGTACAATTTTCTAAATATCAAGTATTAACACAGCATGATGAAATGATAAAAATGATGAACTTTCTCCAATTTCCTTCTGTAAAGACAAGTATCTAACACTGCCATATTAAGCCACCCAAAAGTCTACTCCTGTACTTTTACATTCTAAGTATTTCATTTTGTTGGGTATATCTTCCAGGCAGTCACACTGTTTAGTATTAATTTCTTTGTGACTATGACTTTGACTCAAATATCATTCTTCTTAAACAGGAATATGTTTACTCATAGGAATGTTGTTTGTTAAAGACCGAAAATTTGAGATATACGTGACCAAAAATGTGAAAGATAATAGGAAAAATTCAAAATAATCCCACATCACCAAAAGTTATAGTGAAATTTCCCTACTATAAAATTGACAATAACAAGAATATTTTTTAAAAGCTCAGCATCACTGATCATTAGAGAAATGTAAATCAAAGCCACAATGAAATGTAAATCAAACCCTCTCACACCAGTCAGAATGGCTATTATCAAAATGTCAAAAAATAACAGATGCTGGTGAGGCTATGGAGAAAAAGAAATGCTTATACACTGTTGGTGGGAGTGTAAATTAATTCAGCCATTGTAGAAGACAGTGTGGCAATTCCTCAAAGACCTAAAGTCAGAAATGCCATTCAACCCAGCAATCCCATTACTGGGTATATACCCAAAGGAACGTAAATCGTTCTGTTATAAAGACACATGCATGCATATGTTCATTGCAGCATTATTCACAATAGCAAAGCCATGGAACCCAAATGCCCATCAAGGATAGACTGACTAAAGAAAATGTGGTACATACACACCATGGAACACTATGCAGCCATAAAAAAGAACAAGATCATGTCCTTTGCAGGGACATGGATGGAGCTGCAGGCCATTTTTAGCAAACTAACACAGGAACAGAAAACCAAATACTGCATGTTCTCACTTCTAAGTGGGAGCTAAATTATGAGAACACATGGATACATAGAGGGGAACACCACACACTGGGGCCTATGGGAGGGCAGAGGGTGGAAGGAGGAAGAGGATCAGGAAAAATAACTAATGGATACTAGGCTTAATACCTGGGTGATGAAGTAATGTGTACAACAAAACCCCATGACACACATTTACCTATGTAACAAACCTGCACATCCTGCACATGTATCCCTGAACTTAAAAGTTAAAAATAAAATAACATTGACAACAAATAACAATAACAGTAATAGTAACAACAGTAATAGCATGACCCCAAACCCAACTTACACTGGTCACAATCTAAGATGTGTAGAACAAATATGTCAAATAAAGTGTTTATCACTGTGTATATACAAATGCGCCTAAACCTCACTTTGAAAAAATTGGTAGAAAAAAACCTGAGTATTAGCCAAATGAAAAAAAAATTCTTGCAATGATATTAATAAAGAAACTATGCACATTTTTAAAGAAAAATCACTAGAATTTTTTTTTTTTTTTGAGACAGAGTCTCGCTCTGTTGCCCAGGCTGGAGTGCAGTAGCGCAATTTCGGCTCACTGCAACCTCTGCCTCCCAGGTTCAAGTAATTCTTCTGCCTCAGTCTCCTGAGTAGCTGGGACTACAGGTGCATGCCACTATGCCCGGCTAATTTTTGTATTTTTAGTAGAGACAAGGTTTTACCATATTGGCCAGATGGGTCTCGAAATCCTGACCTAGTGATCCACCCGCGTCAGCCTCCCAAAGTGCTGGGATTACAGGCATGAGCCACCGCACCCAGCCGTTTTTTAATAAAAGAGAAGAGTTGGGGTTTGGAACAATTCATTGGAAAACAATTAGTGAAGTGCTTAGTTGCCTGAAATTTTATTCGGAGTTAGTTTCAGAAACCCTTTAGGAGGTGAGGCTCAATCCACGAGAACATTTGGTGAAGCCCTGTCATGTAGACACAACTATCCTGGTTTGGAGCAAAAAGAGACAGCCAAGCCAAAAATCAATAATACCACCAAACACCACATTTTAAACTACTCAACAGACACAAGTGAAGGAATAGTAACAGGACCTTCCAGTTGGCTGGGAGGTTTTATATTAGTGATGAGTCCATTTAATGATCTTTGCTTGTTCTGTTTATAATATTATTTGTGAAGGCTTGTTAGTGTGCAAAATGCTTAGCTGTAAATTATTTAATGGAGTAATGTTTAATCAAGTATTACTATTCCATTGCATTCACAGTAAGAGTGGTGCTTACATCTCTGAAGATGTAGAGTGGATAGTTAAAATTGAGAATAGCAGCCTGGACAGAGGCTGGTGAAGGCACCGACGGCTTCAGTAGAGAACACCATACTCAAAAAAAGGAACAAGTCAATGCAGACAGTGGTTGAATATTAGTTTGTAGAAACACTGCAATAAAAAGTGCCTCCTAGGAAACCTTGCTTTATCCACTCGAATACTAGCTATGGGGAGGGGGAAGGACTGGGTAGGTAATGACTAGTGTTCTTAAACTTACTGTTGAATTTTTTTTTTTAATGAGAAAACAAATGTTCTCAAAACACAAAGGTAAAGACCTGGATACAATGAATTATTTTGTTATTCAGAAATTGACTTATTTAGGAAACTTTTTTCTTTCATAGCTGAAAGCCACCATTGCAAAGAAGAGCTAATATGAAAAGGTTTGGGAGTTTTTCACGAAGAGCTCAGCTCGGAGGTCTACAAGTCTTTGAGTTAGGTTATTTACATGTGAAGACAAGATAATTATTTACATGGGTCAAAATAAAGAGCAACAGTTGTTGTTACTAAAATCAGAAACACTTTGGGTCCATGACATTACAGAAGTAACTTGGCTTCTCAGCATGAAGAAATACCTACTGAAATTCCTATATGTAATTCCTATGCCTGAAAATGTAGCACGGAACCACTTCTTTGGCAACATGTTGAGCATCTCCCCATGTGGAATGCCCCAACACTTATGTGTATGAATTTCTGTTCTCAATATATAACACCAACAAAGAGAGGCTGCCTGGACCCAGAACTTATTATAATGCAGCATTAGCGCTCTTTTTATCAACCCAATTTAAAAAATATCCAAAAATCTTATCTGTTTTCCTCAATAGCAAGGAATATAAAAGCATTTTTCTATGAAGACAAACAGGCATACATTACTGTGCACAATGAAAATCCCACATGCATTCATAAGAATGTATAGACATCTCTAGCCTTTCTTTGTACTACTTGGGGCCACATTTCCAGGGTTCTCATTCATTCGAGTCTGGAGCTAAGGACACTTAAGAGAAAAGGCATTGTACCTCTTAAGTAGAATATGATGGTACTGACATAATTTAATCCAACTAAAATGTGAAATTCTGGCAAGAGATACATAAGGCTGCTCTTCTCTAAAGGATCCAAACAGGACAAAGGGCGAGCTCTTTCCCTCCCCCACCAGAGTCTCCACTTACCATCCCTGGGTACTGAGCTCTCAACAGAGCAGATCTTCCCCTTGCCCCCAAACCCAGCAATGCAGCCCACTGTCAACACTGCCTTCCACTTTTAAGCTATGTAGAAATATGAATTTTAAAATAGGGCAAAAAATTTCCCATGATGACCAATCTTTGTGCTAAGTTAAAGCCGCTTACTAGCTATTGGATCTATCTGATCTTAGCAAGTTGCTAAACCTCCCTAAACCTAAATTTAATAATGTCCTTTGTCTTACACAAGTGCTCTGAGGACTGTATGAGATGATTCTTGTAAAGGAGCCCAGCACACTGCCTGCCACATAGTAAATATTCAATAAACATTACTACTATTAGGTACCAAGTCTTTAATGAACTGGGTTCAGGGTCAAATGCCATTAAGAGGTTCTGAAGTAAAAGACATCTCTCTCAACATCAAAAATACGACAGACTACTTAAGGAGATAATATTAACATTTAATATTAACATTCAAGAAACAAGTGATGGGCCGTGCGCGGTGGCTCAAGCCTGTAATCCCAGCACTTTGGGAGGCCAAGGTGGGCGGATCACGAGGTCAGGAGATCGAGACCATCCTGGCTAACATGGTGAAACCCCGTCTCTACTAAAAATACAAAAAATTAGCCGAGCGTGGTGGCGGCTATAGTCCCAGCTACTCGGGAGGCTGAGGCAGGAGAATGGTATTAACCCGGGAGGCGGAGCTTGCAGTGAGCCAAGAATGAGCCACCGCACTGCAGCCTAGGCGACAGCACAAGACTCTGTCTCAAAAAAAAAAAAAAAAAGAAACAAGTGATGTAAAACCATATGTGAGCAACAGGGCTGGTAGACTTGGTGTGTTCAAGTTCTTAGTCTCACTGGCCACAGGAACTTGACCAAGCAACTGTATACAATAGAGTTACAAAGATCTGAGCTGGCCGGGCGCGATGGCTCACGCCTGTAATCCCAGCACTTTGGGAGGCCGAGGCTGGCGGATCATGACGTCAGGAGATGAAGACCATCCTGGCTAACACGGTGAAACCCTGTCTCTACCAAAAATACAAAAAATTAACTGGGCATGGTGGCACGCGCCTATAGTCCCAGCTACTCGGGAGGCTGAGGCGGAAGAATCGTTTGAACCCGGGAGATGGAGGTTGCAGTGAGCCAAGATCGTGCCACTGCACTCCAGCCTGGGTGACAGGGCAAAACTCCATGTCAAAAAAAAAAAAAAAAAAAGATCTGACCTGCCCACCTCACAGGTCAAAGAAATAATGTACATGAAAATCCTCTGGGGGCTAGAGAACTTTATGTGCATGTTTGTAAGTATTTTTGTGACTACAATTAATTAAAATAGGGTACTCCGTTATAGGGCCCAGGCTGAAAAGGATACACAAGTTGAATAAGGAAGAAATCAGTGAGGAGTCAGGTAGTTGGGGATGCCTTCGTGGATCTGGTAAGCTTTGAGTTGGACTCTGAAGATTAGACAGAATCTGGGTAAATGAACAGCACTGTCAGAAATCCTAGCAGAAGTCACTACATGAGAAAGTTCACAGTGAAGTGCTTGGTAGAGTGTAAAGTGGAATGGTGGGAAGGTAAGTGTGGGTTAACTGTGGCTGTCAGCCTATGTGGACTGTCAAAGTCAAGGAGCAGAGCTTAGCTAGGATATGTCGAAACCAAGGCAGCACTGGACAAGCAAGTGGCTACCCCTGGAACAGGACTGTGACAGCTACAGGATCAACCTCACATTTACAAACAAGTAACACATCTCCTTGTCTTCTTTTTTCCTTTCTATTTTTAAATTTTATTTCTTACAACTATACCAGGTTATGGTACAGCTGGACAGGGATATAAATCAGTGAACTTTGAAAACACTTTTAATCCAAGAACCAAATAAGGCAGCATTTCCTGTGACTGCTGGACGCCACAGTTTAAGTGAGACGCCAAACATTCCTCATTTGGGAAAATGCGCAATAGTCCACAGAGAGAACAAAATCAAAATGTGAGAAGTTGAATAAAAAACACTCCTTTGGAATAAAATATTACTCAGCATAAGTTAGCTGACCTCATCTTTGGGACTAGAAAAATAACAGTAAATAGTAATAATAGCTAACATTTATTGAGCCCATACCAGGTGTCAGGTGTAGGACCTATTTCATTTAATCTTCTCCCAAACCTTTGAGGGGGATACTGCTATTATCTTCCTTTCCCTAATGGGGAATCTGAGGCCTTTGGTCCCAGAGCAGGTGAACATCAGAGTCAGGGTTTTAATGGTTATTCTACGTGAGCCAAAGCCAAAGGACAGTGAAACTGCTGATGGGGCTGAACATGACAAATAGGAACCTTTTTTATCAAACAGTTTTGAAAATTAGTCATCCAAGATACAAAATTCCTCATGGTAAAAAACCAAATCTATAATTACTGAACAAGTGCCTTTCATATACACAAATTCATTTATCAAATGGAGAAAAGATTATCTTAAAATTTCTTCATGCTATGTAGAAAGGATCCCACTTAACACAATACATATATCCAGAAACAGTCATATGCACTGAATTTCTGTAAATCAAGTACTACATTTACTAAAGAACTTCTCTAGGGTAAATGTGCAGTAAATATTTAATAAAATGAAGAATCGTTTTGCAACCTGAATAGTCATTCAATATTTATCTGTTTTGTAAATTTGGATATACAGCAGACTCTTGACATTCCTGAGGCATACATCCGAAACCTTCTCAAATTCCCAGATCCACAAATACAAGAATGTTTATAGAGGTTCCCAGCTTTCCCTTGAATCACATTTCCATGGAGAGCCATATGCGTTTTCCTGTGCATAGCCTCACACTACAAGTTAACCCTGCTTTCAGATTTCACTAAATGTTGCTCTCACCTGATGGCTGTTTTTCGCGGATACAACACAATGTTTTAATTAACAAGCACTGTTACAAATGCACGAATGTGCAGAATAAGGATAAATGACCCTTTTCCATAACATGTATCTTGCAAAGTAGACTTCTTGGATTCATACCTCAGCCCAACTCTGTGCCACAGACCCACAGGAGAATCACAAAGAATCACAAACCTGTGAGTTAAATCCATGAACACCTAAGGTCTGAACACATTTATTAAGTTTGCCTGGGCAGGGACATGGGGCGTATCTATAGAATCCACTTGCTAACCCACAAGTTACAGAAGCTGACTGAACCTCCTGGTGATGAGTCCAGAAAGTTCAATTGTAGAAACATTGCCTCCATGAATTACAAATGATTCACCTACAAATTCAAAATACCGATACTTTGTATGATGACAGGTGAAGATCAAATTTGGGTGATTTCACAGCCTTCAGTAATGCAGCCCATTCACAGCTGGTATGCTGGGCACAAAAACTAGCAGATGGACCTCTTTGAAGGACTGTCCTGGAACTCACAGTCCCCGGCTCGGTTTAGACACACCCCCAAAACACCACTAACCATGAAAGACAGAACAGGGCAAAGAGTGAGGGAGGGACTGGGTGAGTGAGAAAGGAAGACACACTGAAACCAGGAGAAACAATGAAAGAAACAGAAACACAGGAAAAATGAGAGAGGGAGGGAGAGAGGGAGAGAGGGAGGGAGGGAATGCAGAAAAGAAATAAAAAAAGAATGAACAAGGAATTCGGCCGCTGTGCAGGAACAGAAAAAGAAAGACGTTATCATTTCAAAATACATATTATAGCTTACACATTTCAGAACATATTTGAAAACATGACTGCCAAATTTTCAAATTATTTATTTTCACCCCTTTTGTTCCAAAGAGGTTTTGCAGGATTTTGCTGCCAGATTAATTTTCCTGAAGCTCAGCTCTGATCATACTACTCTCCTGCTTACAAACCCCAATAACTCCTCACTGCCCATAAAAGGCAGTCCAGTTTCCTTAGCCTCCTGTTTGAGGCCCTCTATAATCTGGCCCCAAACTTCCAGGCCAACCTTGTCCTACACTGCTCCCCTTTATAAGTTCTTTGCTCCAGCGGAAGGACACTCGCTGATGTTTCCTAACACCTGTATTTTCTGCCCAAGCACCTTTGCTTCTGTGGTTCCCTCTGCCTGGAACACCCTTCCCCTACATCTGCACACGCCCAGTCCCACTTGCTCCTGGAAGCTCTACCTGGAGGATAAGCATATAGCAGGCACTCAGTCACCAATAGTGGAATGTCCAACAGTGATACACATGCTTTACACATGGTATCTCACCAGAACCTCACAACAATAGGAAGTTATTTCTTAATTTTCTAGATATGGAACGGTGGTCCAAGGGAGCTAGGGCTTTTGCCCTGGGGTTGTGTCCTTTGCCCATTGCTCTTCCTGCTACCCCAAGGCCACTGTTTGTACAGAACAAAAAGTGACTGCATGAATCAATGCCAACATGTTGCAGCAATCTTTGTTTTTTTCTTTTAAAGGGGAAAAAGTACACCTTTCCATTCTGTGTGAACTCGAATTCGCTTGTCCAGTCCTGAGTCACAGTCTCATTTGGGAGCCCCTGTGCAGCCCTTGCCAGTTTCCACGAGGCAGGACACTCCACTAGCTGATTCAGACAGGCAGAGGCTGCAGAGGCCCAAGAAGCCAGGGCAGTACAGGATGCCCCAGACACCCTCCACATTCCCCTCCTGGAGATGCCACGAGAACATATGCAGAAGGAGGCTGATAACCACCAAAGATGGCAATGGATCTAGTTCTACTCCTTCGCATCCTAAGAATGTGCCAAAGGATTTTTAAAGGTGACATTTATCACCAAGAGTGGGAGAACAGGTTGCTAACACAATTTATACAACCTCCAAAGCCGGCTTAAACAAACATGGCAACTGGGTGTAGGACCAGGCATCATGACTGATTGATGGGGGTCTATTAAGCACGCAAAGCCGCCAATATCTACATGCTCACTGGACACGGGCCAAAGCTATTACATGATGAGCTGTTACGTAACCTTAAGTACAAATGGAATTTGAGCTGTACACATCTGATATGCTTCCCCTTTCTAATTTTTGGCATCAAGAGGCTACGTGAATTGACTGGAATGTAAGAGTCGTCCCCTCCATTTTCTCCCTTTCCTGATGACAGGCAGGCCACGTGATCACAGCAGACCATCTCATAATAGTTACTGATGTACTCAAAGTTTCCTCAAACCAAACGTTCCACTGTCCTGTTGAAATCTGACCTATTTTTAATAGGCTGCTCCATTTAAAATCAACATAATTTGCTGGAGCATGACTTTAGATGAAAGCTGTTTCCTGGGATGAATCCAGACTTCAATCCCCTGGACAAAACTCAACTCAGCCCAATAAATTATGGCTCACTCGATAAAATTTTAAAGCAAAAATAAATTAATCCAATAACCATATGAAATCTATGGTCACCCTGCCAGTTTCTTGCCCCTACTGATTTGACTTCTGGGCTCACTAAACTCGTGACGAGGTTTGTCTGCCTAGCGTTTCTTACCCCTGCAATACTTGGCTATCGCCACCCCCTCTAACCTGCCATATTTCAGGCTGGCACAATCAAACAAACTCCTTGCCCCCATCAGAGACTAGTCAAGGTCCTCCTCCTTGCCTCCGCAGAGAAACAGCATCTGCAGTAAGATTTCAAAGAAAAAGATCAGCGGAGCACAATGTAGAACTTTGTTTCCCCAAACTTTTCTTATTAATTACTAAATAGCCATCTTGAGTTGCAACTTCTGTTGAACAGCTCCAGAGCTACAAGTGAGTTATTAATCACCTACATTTTAAAAATCTCTATCGGGGCAGGTCGAGGCAGGTGGATTGCTTGAGCCTAAGAGTTCAAGACCAGCTGGGCAACATGGCAAACCCCGGTCTCTATAAAAGGTACAAAAACGTATAGTGCATGGCTGTATTCCCAGCTACTTGGGAGGCTGAGGTGGGAGGATCACTGACCCCAGTGAGATCAGGGCTACAATGAGCCATGATCGTGCCACTGCACTCCAGCCTGGGTGATGGTGAGACCCTGTCTCAGCAAAACAAAACAAAAACAAGCAAACAAAAACTCTGTTGGCTTCTAGCAGTCTTTAGTTTGAAAGTAAAATGTGGGACTTCTCCCTGTTTTATTTCTGAACCATTAAACATAACTAAGCAGACATTTGTCAACAAAGTTACACAGTGCTTTCCTCACAAAGGGGAGTGCTGGCGGGGGGCAGTAGTGGTGGTATTTTTATATTTGGCAATCCAAAAGAAAGAATAAAAAATATAGATTAAAAACTAAGCACTACCCAGTGAAGGGTGCTGCTGTACAGGAAGAATCATACACAGCAGGTAGTGATGATAGCTTTTGCTTTGGCCAGAGGGAGCTACAGAATACTGTATGTGCCATCTTAGTCCCAGCACAGAAAGGGCTGGGAGGTATCTACCTTCAGGGGACCATCCAAAGATCATTGGACACCACCAGGAGAAAAGTGATTCCAATAGAGCAGCGCCAGTCACAGAATAGGAAAGACAGAGAGAAGCAAAAACCCAGAAATGTCTCCCACATTAAACAGAAATGGCTGTGAATGAAAGCATTCTATTCCAGGGTAATGTACGTCACACGTAGTAATCTTAAAGAAAAATATATCCCTATATATACTCAATTACTAAGTATTTGGGTTACTAAGTAAAAGGACCTCAAACAGTTAACTGATGGTGAAGCCTAGGTTTGCAGCTAAGAGGTGTGATAATGATGTCTATGACTTCAGGATATGATGACAAGTGCTTGCCACTGTTTAGGCTGAGGGCAGCTGGGTTTGGAAACAGAATAATTCAGATACAAGCCGGGCACGGTGGCTCACACCTGTAATCCCAGCACTTTGGGAGGCCAAGGTGGGCAGATCACCTGAGGTCGAGAGTTTGAGACCAACCTGGCCAACATGGTGAAACCCTGTCTCTACTACAAATACAAACATTAGCTGGGCGTGGTGGCAGGCGCCTGTAATCCCAGCTCCTCGGGAGGCTGAGACAAGAGAATCACTTGAACCCGGGAGGCAGAGGTTGCAGTGAGCCCAGATTGCACCATTGCACTCCAGCCTGGGTGACAAGAGTGAAACTCCGTTTCAAAAAAAAAAAGAATTCAAATACAAATAATTGCCAGTACCTCCATTTTATTATTCTGCAGTGGATACGGCCTCAGATGCAGACAGGAAATACAATCAAAAGAATTAAACCTATTTAATACACAGCCATCGGATGATCCAGTTTTTAAAACTATCCTTGATTCAGTTCCTCCACCTCTGGATACACTGTCCCCAATGAGAGAATTCTTAATTTAAAGGATTATTCTGGGAAACCAGGCCAGCCCCTGACAATTTCAGCCATCCTAAGGTCATCTCTTGAAAAATTACAATCAGCTACATATTGTTTTTTACTTACATTTTAAATGTGAATACATTTAGACAATGTATGATAACCTGTTCATATTTATTTGCATCATTCCCTGCCATTAAAGAATGCATACAGGCATTTGTAGTCAAATGTAATGAAATATTGTGAACATTTATGAAGCTCATCTTCTTTAATAAAGAATAGAGACTCATCTCAAATTTTCAAGCAACTAGCAGGATTAATCGGCACCTATGTAACCATGATTGGAAAGATTGAAAAACCATAGAAACGGCAAAGAGGCAGCACAGATGTAGCCATTCCCCCTTCCCATGCCCGAGCAAGGCATCACTAATCAATCCCAATAACATTCCAAGCCCAGCACATCAGAGTTCACACAGGTGAGGAGACCTGCATGTTATGACTCATTTACCACACTCTAAAGGGAACAGTCAGGATAATAAACAAACAGCAAGCCCCAAAGCACAGAAATCAGTTTAAGGAAATAAAATTATTCAGCAGGCTGGCAAAAAGAAGATGCGGGGTGACAACATGATTGTATTAAAATATCTGAAGAGGTGCACTGGATGTTGTGCTCAACATTGCTCCAGAGGGTAACTAGGCAATAAATAATTATTCCAGGGTAAACATGGCGGCATCACAAGATGTACCAAAGCAGATTTTACCCAGATAAAAGGAAAGAGGGGTGCACCTTCCCACCTCAGATTACAGATACACAAGTGATTTTTCTTTTAATCTTTTGTAAACAAGTCCCACTGATTCATGAAATGTTCTCACAGAAATTTCTAAGAAATGGAGACTGGCAGGTTTGGTAGCTGTTTAACAGCTTTGGGGGAAGGGCAGTGTATTAGTCCGTTCTCATGCTGCTAATAAAGACATATCCTAGACTGGGTAATTTACAAAGGAAGGAAGTTTAATTGACTCACAGTTCAGCATGCCTGGGGAGGCCTCAGGAAACTTATAATCATTGCAGAAGGGGAAGCAAACACAGCCCTCCTCACATGGTGGCAGTAAGGAGACGCACCAAGCAAAAGGAGGAAAAGCCCCTTATAAAACCAACAGATCCCGTGAGAACTAACTCACTATCACGAGAACAGCAGCAAGCGGTAACTGCCCCCATGATTCAATTATCCCCACCTGGACCCTCCCATAACAGGTGGGGATTATGGGAACTACGATTCAAGATGAGATTTAGATGGGAACACAGAGCCAAGCCAAATCAGACTGTATCAGTGGGGGGAGAATGTCTGATAAATATATAAAGCATGGGCTGAATTTATAATTTAAATATAAGTTGCATATTCACTGGTCACACTGTAGTTGTAAATCTAACTCTGAAAACCTCTTGATATGCGCCAGATACTAATATCTCAAGGTCCATGCAAGGTACAACAAAATGTCCCAACCACTCCTTCAGGACATGTCCCTACCAATTTACAACATGGTGACCTCTGCTCGGAGAGTGAGAGAACTGTGCTACAAGAGATTAAGACAGAGACCCAGGATTTCCTGGAGAAGTCTTAGTAGTCTTGATGTAAAAACACATTTGTTTGTTTTTAAAGGAAATGAATCAGTCATGGCTTGGATGCATGGAGGGAGAAATTCTTCTGCAGGCCCTCAGGCAAATCGCTGCTCTCAGCTTGGTGGGCTGTGCTTATGTAACTTCTCGGCGACTCTGATTCTTCTCTGTTGTTCTGTGACCCAGGGCAGACCATCCTACCCCTGTGAGTCTCTGTTCCTGCATCTGTTGAATAGGAACACTAGTATACTGACACCCTGACCAGACACACGATGACGACTGAGCAAGGCAGTCTTTGTAGAAAGCTGAGTTCTTGGAAGAGAGAAACAACAGGATCGGGTCTCAGTATTTAATATTTTGCAATGGGTTTAAGCTCTATGCTTGGTTTCAAGTCCTTAAAATCATTCCTATTTAGTCTAATCTGCTCATTAGATGTTCAAATACACCCCGAGGCTTTTCTTTTCTTTACTAACTACCCAGAATGCCATGGGTTCAAGTGCCAGGAAAGAAACTGCTTTTTAAAGAATCATTTACACCTGCTGGAATACCCTAGCATAGAGGCAATTTTCTCCCTTAATCTTTCCTTTCTCATATCCTACATTTTCCAGCGGAAAGACTTACAGAGGTAGGTCATAACCATTTGCCCGATCCTGCATTCTCCTTCCTCTTTAGCTACAGAGAGAAACATGGTGTGGGTGTGAGAAGGAGGCCTGTCCCAGAGACATTTCACACATATACTCCTACTTGGCAGCAGTGGTGGGAGAAGAGCTAGACCAGCAACCGGGATTATAGGAATCAGGGGGGAGGGAACAGAATCATTCCTCACTCCCATCCTAAGGTCACGCCCCCTTATGATGCAGTGGCCCATGCCCCTGTGTAAATACACACTGGTCAACCTGAATTACACCAGCATCACATTTGGGATCAGAGGGGATCTACACAGGTCTTGTCTGTACAGTCTTCAGAAATGCAAACACAACAAGAAGGAGGAAAGAATGATACTTGCGTGTTACATTTCAATTTCAACAATCCCCCAAAGGTGTCAGGAAACCCTACCAGCTGAATGATGAAATGACAGCTGACGAGCCAGGCAGCTACCCTGACATGTCATGAGTTTCAGTCACAGACACCAATCATTTTTGTCCATCCCATATCCACTTTCCCTTCTTTCTAGATTTCCTATTTGAAAATTACTTCTCCCCTCTGTGTGCACTCTTGGCGAGACTGTCACTCAGGATGTCCCAGCTCCCCCTGGCCAAGGTGTGGGATGTGGCCTAAGCTAAGCCAATCCAACCATTGTTACCAGGACTTTGACTCTTGGATGGAGAAACCTGCTGGAATTTTCCATTGCAGCAGCAGCACACTAATGAGACTGTGAGTTCTGTCTACCTGGAAGCCCAGGGCTTCCCAGTTTCCATCCTTTACCAAGCCTACTTCTCCACACTTCCTGTTGGGTGTCTGAGCTATTGGATATCCTCCTGATAAAATCCTTTTGTGTTTGACTTAGCCAAAATTGGTGTCTGTTGCTTGCAAAATAAGAAAGCTAACTAATACAGATGTCTGGCTTGCTTCCTCGGATTCTGACCTATTAGAGGATTCCTACGCCCAGCAAAGCCCTATAATTCTAAATGAGTCTCAAAATGATACTGTATATTTTTAAATTTTATTTTGACTGATAAATATTTGTATATATTTATGGGGTTTGTATGCATTGTGGAATAAGAAAATATGGTTAATTAACATATCCATCACCTCATACTTATTTCTTTGTGGTGAGAACATTTAGAATCTACTCTTTTAGCAACTTTGAAATATACATTATTATTAATTATAGTCACCTTGCTGTGCAATAGATCACCAAAACTTATTCCTCCTATCTCACTGAAACTTTGTGCCCTTTGACCAACATTTTACTTTTCACCACCCACTCCCTCCCTCCTCAGCCTCTGGTAACTGCCATTCTACTCTCTGAGTTCAAATTTTTACATTCCACATAAAAGTGAGATCATCTAATATTCATCTTTCTGTGCCTGGCTTATTTCACATAGCATAACACCCACCAGGTTCACCCATGTTGTCACAAATTACAGAATTTCATTCTTCTTTCAGGCTGAATCGTATTCTCTCATGTACACAGACCACATTTTTAAATCCTTTCATCTGTCGATGGGCACTTAGGTTGTTTCCGTATCTTGGCATGTGAATAACGCTGCAGTGAACATGAAAGTGCAGACATCTCATCAACACACTGCTTTACATTCCTGTGGCTATATACCCAGAAGTGGGACTGCAGAATGATGGTAACTCTATTTTTAGTTTTTTTTGAGAAACTTCCATACTGTTTTCCAAAATGGCTGTTCTAACTTACATTCCCACCAACGGTAGACAAAGGATCCCTTTTCTCCATATCCTGGCCAACACTTACCATTTTTCTTTTTCTTTTTTTTCTTTTTGAGACAGAGTCTCATTCTATCACCCAGGCTGGAGTGCAATGGCATGATCTTGGCTCACTGCAACCTCCGCCTCCCGGGTTCAAGTTATTCTGCTGCCTCAGCCTCCTGAGTAGCTGGGATTACAGGCACGCGCTACCACACCTGGCTAATTTTTTTGTGTGTTTTCAGTAGAGACAGGGCTTCACTACGTGGCCAAGCTGGTTTCGAATTCCTGACCTTAAGTGACCCGCCTGCCTCGGCCTCCCAACACTTACCATCTTTCATCTTTTTTCTAATGGCCATTCTAACAGGCATGAGATGATAGCTGATTGTGGTTTTAATTTGTATTTCCCTGCTGATTAGTGGTATTGAGCATTTTAACACATACCTGTTGGCCTATTTTATGTCTTCTTTTGAGAAATGTCTATTCAGGTCCTTTGCCCCTCCCTCCCCACTTTTTTTTTTTTTTTTTTTTTTTTTGAGACGGAGTCTCACTTTGTCCCCAGGCTGGAGTGCAATGGTGTGGTCTCAGCTCACTGCAACCTCCGCCTCCTGGGTTCAAGCAATTCTCCGGCCTCGGCCTCCCGAGTAGCTGAGACTACAAGTGCGTGCCACCACACCTGGCTAATTTTTGTATTTTTACTAGGGACAGGGTTTCACTATGTTGGCCAGGCTGGTCTCGAATTCCTGACCTCGTGATCTGCCCGCCTCAGCCTCCCAAAGTGCTGGGATTACAGGTGTGAGCCACTGCACCCAGACCCTTTGCCCATTTTTAAGAGTTGTTTTCTTGCTAGTAAGTGGTTTGAGTTTCTTGCATATTTTGGATTTGAGCCCCTGATCTGATGTATGATTTGTAAATATTTTCTCCCAATCTGTGGGTTGGCTTTTCACTCTATTCATTGTTTCTTTTGCTATGCAGAAGCTTTTTAGTTTGATATAATCTCATTTGTCTATTTTTGCTTTTGTCTGTGCTTTTGAGGTCATATGCAAGAAATCATCCCCTAGACTAATGTCTTGTAGTGTTTCTCCTATGTTTTCTCCTAGTAGTTGTATAGTTGATACTATGCATTTTTGAGTCTAATAAAAGAGAGAAACTAGAAAGCCTTAGAATAGTTCAACAATGTGACATTAATACTAGCTCTAAAAGTCTCCTTCAGGAATTGGAGAGACAGAGTGAGAGAGAGAAGCAGAGAGTGAGACAATGAAAGAGAAAGAGAGAAGAGGGAAGAGAATCATAAGGTTTTTAAAATATAGTTTATATTATATACAATAAAATGCACATAAGTGTATAATTCAATGGATTTTGATAACTGTATACACCCATGTATATATAATGCCAATCATGACATAAAACATTACCACCTTTCCAGAAGGTTCTATCATTTCCCTTTCCAGCTATAATACTCCTCCCACCTGCATAAGCAAACACTGTTCTGATTTCTATCACCACAGACTAAATTTTCCTATTATAGAACACCATATAAATGGAATCAGACAGTATGTGCTCTTGTATCTGCCTTATTTTGCTCAACATAAAGTTTTTGAGATTCATCCAGGATTTTACATGTGTCAGTAGTGTGTTCTTTTTTTACTTTGGAGTAATACTCCATTGTATGAATGTACCACAATTTGTTTATTCAGTCTCCTGCTGATGGATATTTGGGTTGTTTCCAGTTTGAAGCTAATATGAAAAAAGGTGCTGTGGACATTCTTGGGCAAATTTTTTTATGGCAATACGATTACTTTCATTTCTCTTGAATGAATTATTTTTATTAAATGATGAAGAAGCTTTTTATAAAAGCTTGCAGAGAAGCAATAATACACATTCTACAGGAAGAAAAAATGCCCACTTTGCATCTTTTCTTTTAGGATAGGACAGGTTCAGAGACATCATTCTATTAAATCTGTACTCCCTCGCTACAAGCTACATCCTCACATCTACAGAACATCCTCATTCCTTTACCATTCTAGACAAACCTTTTCCTTCTCCTTAAAGTAGCATGCACCCCTAATATGCCTTCTACATGGCCATTAAAAAAAAAAAAAAGAGATGGCTATGCTCACTGACCACCTGACCACTCTAATTCCCTTCCAGTAGGGTTCCCAACAGCCCATCCTTGTCTTATTTTCTCTGTTATTTCCCTTGACCTCTTGCGATGTTCAGCAGTGTTGACCACGTCTCCTTCTGGAAACCCTTTTCTTGGCTTCCATATATATATGAGTAGAAATTCCTGTAGCCAGACTTTGGGGTTTGAACCTGGCTCTATCACTTACTAGCTAGGTGACCTTGGGCAAGTTAGTTAACTAGTCTAGGCCTTTGTTGTATCTGTAAAATGAAGGTAAAAATGAGTTCCCACCTGATAGGGTAATTGTGAGGATTAAATGAGTCAACACTTCGAACTGTGCCTATAATATAGTAAGTGCTCAATAATTATCTTGAGCTAAATTTTGTATAAGGTGTAAGGAAGGGGTCCAATTTCTGTTTTCTGCATATGGCTAGCCAGGTTTCTCAACACTATTTATTAAATAGGGAATCCTTTCTCCAGTGCTTGTTTTTGTCAGGTTTGTCAAAGATCAGATGGTTGTGGCAGTGTGGCGTTATTTCTGAGGCCTCTGTTCTGTTCCATTCGTTTACATATCAGTTTTGGTACCAGTACCATGCTGTTTTGGTTACTGTAGCCTTGTAGTATAGTTTGAAGTCAGGTAGTGTGGTGCCTCCAGCTTTGTTCTTTTTGCTTAAGATTGTCTTGGCTATATGGGCTCTTTTTGGGTTCCATATGAAGTGTAAAGTGCTTTTTTCCAAATCTGTGAAGAAAGTCAGCGGTAGCTTGATGGGGATAGCATTGAATCTATAAATCACTTTGGGCAGTATGGCCATTTTCACAATATTGATGTTGCCTATCCATGAGCATGGAATGTTTTTCCATTTGTTTGTGTCCTCTCTTATTTCCTTGAGCAGTGGTTTGTAGTTCTCCTTGAAGAGGTCCTTCACATCGCTTGTAAGTTGTATTACTAGGTATTTTATTCTCTTTGTAGCAATTGTGAATGGGAGTTCACTCATGATTTGGCTCTCTGTTTGTCTATTATTGGTGTATAAGAAAGCTTGTGATTTTTGCACATTGATTTTGTATCCTGAGACTTTGCTGAAGTTGCTTATCAGCTTAAGGAGATTTGGGGCTGAGACGATGGGGTTTTCTAAATATACAATCATGTCATCTGCAGACAGAGACAATTTGACATCCTCTCTTCCTATTTTAATACCATTTATTTATTTCTCTTGCCTAATTGCCCTGGCCAGAACTTCCAATATTATGTTGAATAGGAGTGGTGAGAGAGGGCATTCTTGTCTTGTGCTGGTTTTCAAAGGGAATGCTTCCAGCTTTTGCCCATTCAGTATGATATTGGCTATGGGTTTGTCATAAATAGCTCTTATTATTCTGAGATACGTTCCATCAATACCTAGTTTACTGAGAGTTTTTAGCATGAAGGGTGTTGAATTTTATCGAAGGCCTTTTCTGCATCTGTTGAGATGATCATGTGGTTTTTGTCATTGGTTCTCTTTATGTGATGGATTACATTTATTGATTTGTGTATGTTGAACCAGCCTTGCATCCCACAGATGAAGTTAACTTGATCGTGATGGATAAGCTTTTTGATGTGCTGCTGAATTCAGTTTGCCAGTATTTTATTGAGAATTTTCGCATCAATGTTCATCAGGGTTATTGGCCTGAAATTTTCTTTTTTTGTTGTGTCTCTGCCAGGTTTTGATATCAGAATGATGCTGGCCTCATAAAATGAGTTAGGGAGGAGTAGTTTGGAATAGTTTCAGAAGGAATGGTACCAGCTCCTCTTTGTACCTCTGGTAGAATTTGCCTGTGAATCTGTATGATCCTGGGCTTTTTTCGGTTGGTAGGCTATTAATTATTGCCTCACTTTCAGACCTTGTTATTGGTATATTCAGGGATTCGAATTCTTCCTGGTTTAGTCTTGGAAGGGTGTATGTGTCCAGGAATTTATCCATTTCTTCTAGATTTTCTAGTTTATTTGCATAGAGGTGTTTATAGTATTCTCTGATGGTAGTTTGTATTTCTGTGGGATCAGTGGTGATCTGCCCTTTAAAATTTTTTATTGTGTCTGCTTGATTCTTCTCTCTTTTTTTCTTTATTAGTCTGGCTAGCTGTCTATCTATTTTGCTAATCTTTTCAAAAAAACAGTTCCTGGATTCATTGATTTTTTTGAAGCGTTTTTCATGTCTCTATCTCCTTCAGTTCTGCTCTGATCTTAGTTATTTCTTGTCTTCTGCTAGCTTTTGAATTTGTTTCCTCTTGCTTCTCTAGTTCTTTTAATTGCAGCATTAGGGTGTTGATTTTAGCTCTTTCCTGCTGTCTCCTGTGGGCATTTAGTGCTATAAATTTCCCTGTCAACACTGCTTTAGCTGTGTCCTAGAGATTCTGGTATGTTATGTCTTTGTTCCATCGGTTTCAAACAACTTCTTTATTTCTGCCTTAATTTCGTTATTTACCCAGTAGTTATTCAGGAGAAGGTTGTTCAGTTTCCATGTAGTTGTGCGGTTTTGAGTGAGTTTCTTAATCCTGAGTTCTATTTTGATTGCACTGTGATCTGAGAGACTGTTATGGTTTCCATTCTTTTGCATTTGCTGAGGAGTGCCTTACTTCCAATTATGTGGTCAACTTTAAAATAGGTCCGATGTGGTGCTGAGAAGAATGTATATTCTGTTAATTTGGGGTGGAGAGTTCTGTAGATGTCTATCAGGTCCACTTGTTCCAGAGCTGAGTTCAGAATATCCTTGTGAAGTCCTGAATATCCTTGTTAATTTTCTGTCTCGTTGATCTGTCTAATATTGACAGTGGGGTGTTAAAGTCTCCCACTATTATTGTGTGGGAGTCTAAGTCCCTTTGTAGGTCTCTAAGAAGTTGTTTTATGAATCTGGGTGCTCCCGTATTGGACGCATACATATTTAGGACAGTTAGCTCTTCTTGTTGCATTGATCCCTTTACCATTATGTAATGCCCTTGTCTTTTTTGATTTTTGCTAGCTTAAAGTTTGTTTTATCAGAGACTAGGATTGCAATCCCTGCCTTCTTTGCTTTCCATTTGCTTAGTAAATATTCCTCCATCCCTTTATTTTGAGCCTACGTGTGTCTTAGCACATGAGATGGGTCTCCTGAATATAGCACACAGATGGGTCTTGTCTCTATCCAATTTGCCAGTCTGTGTCTTTTAATTGGGGCATTTAGCCCATTTACATTTAAGATTAATATTGTTATGTGTGAATCTGACCCTGTCATTATGATGCTAGCTGGTTATTTTGCCCGTTAGTTGATTCAGTTTCTTCATAGTGTCGATGGTCTTTACAATTTGGTATGTTTTTGCAGTGGCTGTTACTGGTTTTTTCTTTCCATATTTAGTGCTTCCTTCAGGAGCTCTTGTAAGGCAAGCCTGGTGATGACAAAATCTCTCAGCATTTGCTTGTCTGTAAAGGATTTTATTTCTCCTTCACTTATGAAGCTTAGTTTGGATGGAAATGAAATTCTGGATTGAAAATTCTTTTCTTTAAGAATGTTGAATATTGGCCCCCACTCTCTTCTGGCTTGTAGGGTTTCTGCAGAAAGATCTGCTGTTAGTCTGATGGGCTTCCCTTTGTGGGTAACCCAGCCTTTCTCTAGCTGCTCTTAACATTTTTTCCTTCATTTCAATGTTGGTGAATCTGACGATTACATGTCTTGGGGTTGCTCTTCTCGAGCAGTATCTTTGTGGTGTTCTCTGTATTTCCTGAATTTGAATGTTGGCCTGTCTTGCTAGGTTGGGGAAGTTCTCCTGGATAATATCCTGAAGAGTGTTTTCCAACTTGGTTCCATTATCCCCAACACTTTCAGGTACACCAATTAAACATAGGTTTGGTCTTTTCAAATAGTCCCATATTTCTTGGAGGCTTTGTTCATTCCTTTTCATTCTTTTTTCTCTAATCTTGTCTTCACACTGTAATTTCATTAAGTTGATCTTCAATCTCTGACATCCTTTCTTCTGCTTGATCGATTTGGCTATTGATATTTGTATATGCTTCATGAAGTTCTTGTGCAGTTTTTCAGCTCCATCAGGTCATTTATATTCTCCTCTAAACTGGTTATTCTAATTAGCAATTCCTCTAACCTTTTTTCAACGTTCTTAGCTTCCTTCCATTGGGTTAGAACATGCTCCTTTAGCTTGTAGGAGTTTGTTATTACCCACCTTCTGAAGCCTACTTCTGTCAATTCATCAAACTTATTCTCTGTTCAGTTTTGTTCCCTTGCTGGCAAGGAGCTGTGATCCTTTGGAGGAAAAGAGGCCTCTGGTTTTTGGAATTTTCAGCCTTTTTGCACTGATTTTTCCTCAACTTTGTGGATTTATCTACCTTTGTTCTTTGATGTTGGTGACCTTCGTACGTGGTTTTTGCGTGGACGTCCTTTTTGTCGATGTTGATGCTATTCCTTTCTGTTTGTTAGTTTTCCTTCTAACAGTCAGGCCCCTCTGCTGCAGGTCTGCTGGAGTTTGTTGGAGGTCCACTCCAGATCCTGTTTGCCTGGGTATCACCAGCAGAGGCTGCAGAACAGCAAAGATTGCTTTCTGTTCCTTCCTCTGGAAGCTTTGTCCCAGAGGGACCCCCACTAGATGCCAGCTGGCGCTCTCCTGCATGAGGTGTCTGTCGACCCCTGCTGAGAGGTATCTCCCAGTCAGGAGGCACAGGGGTCAGGCACCCACTTGAGGAGGCAGTCTGTCTTTTACGAGAGCTTGAGCGCTGTGCTGGGAGATCCGCTGCTCTCTTCAGAGCCAGCAGGCAGGAATGTTTAAGTCTGCTGAAGCTGCGCCCACATCCGCCCCTTCCCCCCGGGGAACTCTGTCCCAGGGAGATGGGGATTTTGTCTTAAGCCCCTGAATGGGGCTGTTACCTTTCCTTCAGAGATGCCCTGCCCAGTGAGGAGGAATCTAGAGAGGCAGTCTGGTTACAGTGGCTTTCCCGAGCTGTGGTGGGCTCTGCCCAGTTCGAACTTCCTGGTAGCTTTGTTTACATGGTGAAGGGAAAACTGCCTACTCAAGCCTCAGTAATAGCAGATGCCCCCCCCACCACAAAGCTCAAGCATCTAAGGTCGACTTCAGACTGCTGTGCTGGCAGTGAGAATTTCAAGCCAGTGGATCTTAGCTTCCTGGGCTCCGTGGGGGTGGGATCTGCTGAGCCAGACCACTTGGCTCCCTAGCTTCAGCCCCCTGTCCAGGGGAGTGAACAGTTTTGTCTCACTGGCATTCCAGGCGCCACTGGGGTATGAAAAAAAAACTCCTGCAGCTAGCTTGGTGTCTGCCCAAATGACCACCCAGTTTTGTGCTTGAAACCCAGGGCCCTGGTGGTGTAGGCACCCGAGGGAATCTCCTGGTCTGCAGGTTGTGAATACCATGGCAAAAGCGTAGTATCTGGGCCAGAGTGCACCACTCCTCACGGCACAGTCCCTCACGGCTTCCCTTGACTAGGGGAGGGAGTTTCCCAACCCCTTGTGCTTCCTGGGTGATGCAGAGCCCCACCCTGCTTCAGCTCAGCCTCCGTGGGCTGCACCTACTGTCTAACCAGTCCCACTGTGATGAGCTGGGTACCTCAGTTGGAAATGCAGAAATCACCTGCCTTCTGCATTGATCTTGCTGGGAGCTGCAGACCGGAGCTGTTCCCTACTTGACCATCTTGCCAGCCACCTCTGTTAGTGTTCCACTAGGAACACTGGTGTTCTTTCCCTGCCTCAGTGAAAGCATGAGTTGAGATACAGCTTCTACCAGCCTGGGTCCCCAGGTAATATTAGTGTTCCTCTTATAAAAACACTAATCCTATCAGATCAGGGCCCTGCCCTTAAGACCTCATTTAATCTTAATTAGTTCCTTAGAGTCCTCATCTTCAAATACCCTGGGGGTTGGGGCTTTAACATATGAATTTTAGACAGACATAAACATTTAGTCCATAGCATTCATTGTGCTGTGTGTATTAGCAGAACTTTATAAACCACAATAAGCTTTATTAACATAAGAAATGATATATGCAATGATAATGCCTTGGTGCCTCTCCTACACCTGGATCACCTTCTCAGTATCCTTTAATGGCTGAGACTCTTTCCCCTGCTTCCTTAATGTAATATACTCCAAAGCTCATTTCCTGGTCCTTGTAAAATCCATTTTATTATTCTACGTTTTCTTGAAGGTCTTATCCACTAATCTCACCAAGGCTGATGACTGCAAGTATGGTTCTACAACCCTAAGATATCTCCCTAAACTTCAGAACCTTGCATCCCCAACCTCCCGTTGGGTCCCACCATTCATTCAGACTCAACATATACAAAACCAAAGTCATCATTTTGTTTTCACAAAGAGGTTGCCCTCTGGGCTTTGTCCTCAATGATACGCTCATCCCCAAAGCAAACATGGCCTAGTCTTGCCAGGTATCCCCTGGCATGTACAAGAAAGCTCTGAGAATGGATCTTGTGGGGGGCATTCTAGATCCACTCCCAGTGAAATAGAAACTGCCTCTCATTTCCCTAAGGTCTGCCCCTTCCACTCTGAACATTCACAGCTGATTATGGATTATCTATGCACAGGGGTGGGCTGTGGGAATGAGAGTGCCTATGAATAAAGCCACGTCATTAAAACATGAACCCTCTAATTCCAGGCCCACCAGCACTTAGTCACAAGCCTCCCTCCCTCATATCTTACAGTTCTGATAATATTGTCTATGTTTTTATCTGACAGCGCCCCCTGCCCCATCATGCCCCACCATGGTGTCTGTGTTGGGGCACACCACTGGACTGGTGGAGGAGTCAGAAGCACGCAAGGGGTAGATCTTGACTGAAGTGGCTCAGGGCTCTGTGGATATCAGACTGTGTGGTGGCACCTTTAATATTCCCTGGAGCAACATCTACTATTCTTGCAAACAACCTAATAAAAGTCACCTGGACTTAACGAGGAAGGCATTCAGGGAATTTCACTGGAGCTTCCTGCCTGCTAGTCACTAGGGCCAGCAACAGATATTCCATTTCTCCTCCTTTGAGCACATAGTGGGAGGGTACCTCCCTTCCCCCTTGGAAGTTAGGTGTGATTGGTGACTTGCTTTGGCCAATGAGATGTGAGCAGAAACAATGTGGATCAATTCTAATTGAAGCTTTAAGAACTTGAGTCTGTATGGCTGGCTATTATTAAGTCAAAAATAACAAGATGCTGGCAAGGTTGTGGAGAAAAAGGAACACTTATACACTGTTGGTGGGAGTGTAAATTAGTTCACCCATTGTGGAAGACACTGTGGCAATTCCTCAAAGACCTAAAGACAGAAATACCATTCAGCCCAGCAATCCCATTTCTGGGTATATACCCAAAGGAATATAAATCATTCTATTATAAAGACACATGCATGCATTATGAACATATGCATGTATGTTCTTTCACTGGCACTATTCACAATAGTAAAGACATGGAATCAACCTAAATGCCCATCAATGATAAACTTGATAAAGAAAATGTCATATATATACACCATGGAACACTATGCAGCCATAAAAAAGAATGAGATCATGTCCTTTGCAGGGACATGGATGGAGGTGGAGGCCATCATCCCTAGCAAACTAATTCAGGAACAGAAAACCAAATACTGCATATTGTCACTTATAAGTGGGAGCTAAATGAGGAGAACGCATGGACACAGAGAGGGGAACAACACATACTGGAGCCTATCAGTGGGCAGAGACTGGGAGGAGGGAGAAGATCAGGAAAAATAACTAATGGATACTAAGCTGAATAACTGGGTGATGAAATAATCTGTACAACAACCCCCCATGACACGTTTGCCTATGTAATAAACATGTACATCCTGCACATGTACCCCTGAACTTAAAATAAAAGTTAGAAATTAAAAAAAAAAGAATTTGAGCCTGGGTCACCTGTTCCCTTTCCCTGCCTCAGTGAAATCATGAGTTGAGATACAGCTTCTACCAGCCTGGGTCCCCAGGTAAGCAAAATACACCCACCCTTACACATGGAAGGTGAACAGGAGGCAAGCTTTTGTCATGTTAAGTCATTTGGATTGGGGGGTTATTTGCTACTGTAACATAAGCCAGCCACTGCTGACAGATACAATCACTGTTCATGTCACCAGTTGGCGACCTTCACTTTCTGACTCAGCTTCCCCTCTGGCTTTTCAGTTGCCACTCTCTTTAGTTCAGCTCTCAGGGACACACAGTGCACTCAAGCTACCCAAACATAAAGCTGCCCCCTAGTAGTTTTAAGGATTAAAACTGATACCTGATGCCCTATAGCCTATAGCAACCCAGCAAAATTCCAGTCTCATGATGCAGCCCCATTACCCTTGGCATGAAAACAGGTAGAATTTTCTCCAATCTCAGCACCTAAACAAGTGGCTTCCTATGAAGCTGCCCAAGCTAGGTGGAATGGACATATATATTTATTGTCTAAGACAGACAGTGAAAGGGGACTGGGACGACAGGCATAAGCTATCATTGTCCTGGGTGAACTGGGATGCACAGGCACCCTAATTCCACTTTTGCCATCTTTACAGTAATAGGTCCCGGGCTATGAGAAAAACTCCTGGAGGCATTATCTAAGGATAGGTCACCAAATCCAGGAAATGCAATTAAAGACTTAAAAAGAACCATCTGGTAAAATTAATGTGTTTATCAGAGAGTATACTCTGCTTTTACAATTCTATGTGGCATTGCACTGAATGAGTGCAGCTGTTTCCCTAAGTAGGCACATGTGAATAGCAGTAGACATCCAAACAAAACCAAGAGCCCAATGCAAAATCCAGCCGTAAAGCCCTGCAGAAACATTAGCAGTGTCTTCCTCCCGCCGGTCAGCCTGGGAGCCATTTAAGAGGAGGAAGGATAAAATCAAGAAAACAATCTTAGCAGCAAAAAGAATTATTTAAACAAAGCCAAAGTAAACTCAACTTCAGTGACCATAGGCTTCCTCTCTCCTTTTAGGCATGTGAAAAATATCAATGTCAGTGACCATTTTAAAAGACTGCATTATTTTCTAGTAACACATTGTAAAGGATAGCTGATTAATCCACATTAGGATGCTAATTAGTTGATTCAGTGGCTTCCAGTAAAGAAGTATGCACTGACTTTGGTAGAAGAATGTTTTCCTGTCTGTCTCAATCCCCACTTTCCTGTCTCCTCTTCCTGTGATGTGGGTCCCCTACCATAGGGTTGGTCACACGACCTGAGCTAACCCAAGTACCCCATCCCCCAAACTAGGTTCCAGGGATGGGAACAGGATCCAAACAAGACCATGGTATAGTTTGTCTGGGATTGGAACAGTCACTAGCTATATTAGTTTTCTAGGACTGACGTAACATATCACACAAACTGGTTGGCGTCCTGTTGAACACAAACAAGAGAAACGTATTCTCTCACAGTTCTGGAGGCCAGAAATCCAAAATCAATGTGTTGGTAGGGTCACTCTCCTTCCCAAGTCTCTGGAGGAAGGATCCTTCCACGCATCTTCCTGGTTTCTGGAAGTTGCCGGCAATCCTTGGTGTTCCTAGGCTCATAGCTGCATCACTTTAGTCTCTGCCTCTGCCTTCACATGGGCTGTCTTCCCCCTGTCTGTGTCTTCCCATGGTGCTCTCTGTGTGGGTCCCCAGTCACAATGTATTAGGGCCTATTCTACTCCACTGTGACCTCTTCTAAACTTACATCTTAATTAGATCTGCAAAGACCCTCTTTCCAAAAAAGGTTACATCACACAGCAATTCTGCTGCCTCAGCCTCCCGAGTAGCTGGGATTACAGGCATGCGCCACCACACCCAGGTAATTTTTTGTATTTTTAGTAGAGATGGGGTTTCACCATGTTGGTCAGGCTGGTCTCGAACTCCCGACCTCAGGTGATCAGCCTGCCTCAGCCTCCCAAAGTGCTGGGATTACAGGCGTGAGCCACTGCACCTGGCCTAGGGGTACCTTTAATAAATCTTTTTGGGGGTGCAATTCAGCCCGCAAGACCAGGTGAGAGAGTCCCTCCCACTATGACTGCAAGCTCAAATCCACCATAAGCCTGCTCGCCTGCCCGAGACAGAAGTAAACAGAACCTAGAGATGGAGAAAGATGAGAAAGGCAGGGTCCTAATGTTACTGATTCCCTGGAATGCAGCCACATTTGAATCCCAGGCCACCTCTTGCATTTCCCAGTAACACGACCAACAAAATACCTTTCTGATCAAAATGTATTTAGTTTGGGTTTCTGTCACTTACAACCAAGAGTTCCAATTAATAGATCCACCAATGAATAATGCTCTGTAATGTGAATTCAAGTAGTTTCCCATAATCTGGGTGGGAGAGAGAGAATGGAAATATTTGTGAAAAAGATTGGCCATGGGCTGATAACTAATGGAATTAAGTGGGTACATAGGAGCTTATCACACTATTATACTATTCTCCCTACTTTTACCTATGTTTGAAATTTTCCAAAAAATCAGTTAAATCAAATGTTCATCAAATAAGTTCTTCCAGGTCTTAAAGTCTAGCACAAATCAGAGGGGAAAAAATAACAGAAAAAGTAGACTCATACATAAGCCAGACAATAGCAGGCATCCACATGTAATACATGAAAACATTAGCAAAGTTTTCTTTGTGGTCTGCATAGGGCTATCAATATTAGACCTGCATCTACCAGACCTCAAGGTCTTAAGACAACAACAGCTGGCTGATGGCCACCTCAGACCACGCAGAAAGGGCCTGGCAAGGCAGCTTCCGCTCCTGGGGAAATTACACAGAGCACACTGCTCAGTGTAGTGTGGAATTCATCTTTCCTCCCAGGTAATCACAATAAAGCAGGTATTATCCACAGCCAGCCATAAAGCAAGGGTGCAGCTCAGACAAAAGACAGGGTCACTTCTCTAAATGTTCACTGAAAAGCATTGTTGTTCTGACACAAGAATATATTTCATGATTTATCAAATACCCATGATTCTGTCCCTCGATGTAGGCTAGAGTCATCCCCTCTTAGATTAGAGGTTCTCTACCCTAGCTACCCATAAGAATCACCTGGGATCTTTAAAAAATCCTGATGTCCAGACTGCACCCCAGACCAATTAAATCATAATCTCTGGGGAGGGGTCTAGGCATCAGTGTTTCTAGGAGGCTCTTCAGTGTCTCTAAAGAGCAACCAGGGCTGAGAACCACTCGCTGGACAGACCTACATCTGTGAGCCAGTTGAGGTAGTTGCCCATGTTGGATACGTGCCTCACTTCTCTAAGGCATCTGCTACTATCAGTTGGAGCAAACTCGCCTCTGGATCTACTCTAGGGAGTAGATCTCAATCAGTCCAGAACCTTGTTCCTTCCTCTTTGTATTAGTTTCCTAGAGCTGCATGACAAAATACCATAACCTTGATGACTTCAAACAAGAGAGATTTATTCTCACAGTTCTAGAGGCTGGCAGTCCAAAATCAAGGTGTTGGCAGGACCATGCCCACTTCGAAGGCTCTAGGCAAGGATGCTTCCTTGTCTCTTCCTAGCTCTTGGTGGCTGCCAGCAATCCTTGGTGTTACCTTGTAGAAGCATCACTCCAATCTCTGTCTTCATCATCACTTGGCATCCTCCCTGTATGTCTGTGTCCTTTCTCCTCTTCTTCTTCTTTTTTTGTTTTTTTTTTAGACAGAGTTGCACTCTTGTTGCCCAGGCTGCAGTGCAATGGCGTGATCTCAGCTCACCACAACCTCTGCTTCCCGGGTTCAAGCGATTCTCCTGCCTCAGCCTCCCAAGTAGCTGGGATTCCAGGCATGCACCACCACGCCAGGCTAATTTTCTATTTTTTAGTAGAGACGGGGTTTCTCCATGTTGATCAGGCTGGTCTTGAACTCCTGACCTCAGGTGATCCACCTGCCTTAGCCTCCCAACTTTCTCCTCTTATCAGAACACAAGTCATTCCAGATTAAGAGCCCACCCTACTCCAATATGAACTCAACATAACTGATTACATCTGCGATGACTCTATTTCCAAATAAGGTCACATTCTAAGGTTCCAGGAAGAATACCAATTTGGGTGGTGGGTGGCGGCAGTATTTAACCCAATGCACTCTTCCTCACCCATATTAAGTGAGTATTACACTTTGTCTTCACCAGAATGCATGTAAGACATAGCTAATTGGGAGTGCAATGCCTTTAAGACATTTTATTTTGAAATCATTTTAGATTTATAGGAAAGTTACCAAGATAGTACAAAAGTTCCTGTATACCCTTTACCCAGCTTCGCATAATGTTAACATGTTACAAAACCATTTATAGGCTGGGTGTGGTGGCTCACGTCTGTAATCCCAGTAGTTTGGGAGGCTGAGGCGGGTGGATCACTTGAGGTCAGGAGTTCGAGGCCAGCTTGGCCAACATGGCAAAACCCCGCCTCTACTAAAACTACAAAAATTAGCCAGGTGTAGTGTTGCACACCTGTAATCCCAGCTACTCGGGAGGCTAAGGCAGGAGAATCGCTTGAACCCGGGAGGCAGAGGTTGCAGTGAGCTGAGATCACGCCACCGCACTCCAGCCTGGGCAACAGTGCAAGACTCCACCTCAAAAACAAAACAAAAAAAACAAACCATTTATAAAAACTAAGACATTAACGCTGGTACAATACTATTAACTAAACTATACACTTTATGCCTATTTCACCAGGTTTTCCAACAATGCCCTTTTTCTGTTTCAGGATCCAAATCAGGATACCACCCTAAATTTAACATAATGCTCTTAGAAATGAAAAAGGTCAGAACCAAGCTCTATCCACAGAATCAAATCAAAATTTCACTTTGGCATCCTTCTTTTGCTCACCCTTCGCCCTGTTCCCCACCCCTTGTATTTGCACTCAGCTAGCTCTATGTTTCCTCTGTACATCCTTCCTGCTTGAATGTGATAGTCTCAATTTTTCAGTCAAGTTAGTTCTTAACAATTTTGAGGCCATGGGATCACTCTGAGAATCTAATAGAAGCTATGGAGTCGCTGCGAACACTGCACAGATAAAAACAATTTAGCATCCAATTTCAGAGCAGTCAGATACTAATCCACTTCCCTCCTCCCCAAGGGCTTCAAAGTATAGAACCACCTTGCACAGTTTGGCTTCCCCAGGCATTGATTCTGCAATGAAATCATCACAACTCACTATCAATCCCTCTTCCAAGGCAATTTCTCCAGATCCTGGACATAGTGCAGTGCTCCATACTCTGGGTCTTGGCCAACCTTAGCTGTCCCAGCCACTGCCTCAGGCTGAGGCTGAGAAGGACTGGCTGGGCAGAGCTCTTCTACTGGGCCCTGAAGGCAGCTGGACTCCCTCTCCAGCCAACTTGGCTGTGAGCATAGAACCCCCACAAGTTCTGCTTGACCCAACACCTCTTCTGAGCCCACTTTCTCCAGGGGTGGGAAGAAATATCTCAGAATGTTAAAACTTCTCAGTCCGCAAGCCATGTTATCATCTGGATTTCAACAAAGAAAAGTGACTCCAGCATGCAGAGTGGGATCAACTTGCTCTACCAACTCTGGATCTTCTGTCATTTGGAAATGACGGGGATCTTGGACTCACGGGCAATGCCTGCCTACTATTATCTTTGGAATCAGCATGTGAGGCCCCCTACAGGTGAGAACCATACAACTGTACAACCCCACATGTTCTCTTAAGCTCCCATACTAGCCCTCGCAGCAGGAACCAAGGAAAGGGAAACTCCATCTGCACTCACGGCTCACAACTTTATGTTTGAACCTCTTCTCCAATTGATTCCTTGAACCCTGTTCTGTCCCCCTCACCCTGCCATCCTTGGATGTTGCTTGTTTCCATCAGTGCCTCATCCATCTGACTCATGCTGAAGATGGTCCAGGTGTCACCTGAGCTATGCTACCTTTGGTAAAGACCCATGCAGGCTTCTCTTTGCCCTGGAGTCACACTTTCTCCCCTATTGACACCCCAGCCAGGATCACACCAATACCTCCAACGTCAATCAGAAGTCGACAAGAATGGGAAATAGACTAAAGTAACTTCTATGGACAAGGCTGGGTCTATTCTTACCTTCTGCAAATGGTTCCCACTCATAAAACCGGCCCATGAATGGCTTGTTGTTGTAGGATGCACACTGTACCTCCCGGATACTTCTACTGCTTTCTGGACATACCTAATAAAGCAGATATTAAATATGCAATTAGTGTCCATACTTTTCATAGCTCCAGGATACATTTCCAAACCCTGGATACCTTTCCAACTTTATTTATTTTTTATTTTTATGATGGAGTCTCACTCTTGTCGCCCAGGCTGGAGTGCAGTGGCCCAATCTCGGCTCACTGCAACCTCCACCTCCCAGGTTCAAGTGATTCTCCTGCCTCAGCCTCCCAAGTAGCTGGGATTACAGGCACCCACCATCACACCTGGCTAATTTTTGTATTTTTTGTAGAGATGGGCTTCCACCATGTTGGCCAGGCTGGTCTTTAACTCCTGACTTCAGGTGATCCACCCGCCTCAGCCTCCCAAAGTGCTGGGATTACTGGCGTGAGCCACCACGCCTGGCCCCTTTCCAACTTTAAATACCAGCCCTCTTCTACCTAAACTACTCAGTTTCTGAACATTTGCTCATAACCTGCATCAAAAAGTTTAAATGCAGATCCCCAGGCTTCACGTATACCAACTCAGAATCGTTATAGGGGCAAGAAACTTTTCACAAGCTCCCCAGGTTATTTTTTTGCACACTATAATTTGAAAACCACTGATCTAAACCTTCTACTCCTGACAAGTCAGTTTACTCCATTCCCTCAAAGAGGCCATCTGCTTCTGTCTTTGTTCATGCCATTCCCCTTGCATGGAATAGTAGCCACAGCAGACATGTTCAGAGCCCTTACCTTTGCCAGGCACTACTTTAAACATGTTCCACATATGAACTCATTTAATCTTCACAACAACCAATAAGGTAAACACTGTAGTTTTACAGATTTTTCATGAGAGCAAACTGAGGCATGGAGGAGTCACACAGCCAGTGAGGTGTGAGGCCTGGATTTAAACACAAGCAGCCTGATTCCCACCATGCTGTCTCTCATTGTCCGCCCCATCTTCTCTAAATTCTGTCCCACCTAAAGCAGGAATTTCCGACCTTCTGCATGCAAAACAATCACCCAGAGATCTTTTCGGAAATGCAAACTTCTGGATCCCTCCCTTAAGGATTATTATTCAGTAAATCTGGGATGAGATCCAGAGATCTGTATTTTATCAAGTTTATCCAGGTGATTCTGATGCACTAGACTACTCAAGGAAAACATACTGCTACCTCTGGCTTATCTCTTCCTCATCTATAAATGGTAAATATGAGCAATGTGTGGCATAAAGTAAATAAGTATGAGACAGAAAATAATAAGATCAGAATCTCTAATTCATATTGTGGATAAAGTATGATCTTTGTTGAACCCAAGCTATACTCTGTTTAAGAGAGTGTGTGCTTGTGTGTGTGTGTGTGTGTGTGTGTGTGTGTGTGAATAATCAGAAGGAAAAGGAGCCTGGCCCCTGAAACATTAAACAGTACTGTGTAGAAGAAGTCTCTGGAATAAACTGCTAACAGGATAGTTCAAAGTCTTCAAGGATTTATAGAGAAATCTACGGCATGTATCAGAAATATTAGGTCTCCCGGAAGATGAGGGACCAGAGGAAGGACTGAAAACAGGTGTGAGGGTAAACATCTCCTGCTTGATTAAGCACAGTCGCAGTTGGGGAGGCTGCTGGTACAAATGCCCAGCGTGGTCATTAACCTGCTGTGGCCTGAGCTGAACCATATGGAACAAGAAGCCCTCTAAAGCAGAAAATGATGGAAACTGGTAGGAAAAAACAGGCAGGGTGAACAAGCAGGGTGGGCTGAGCTCTGACAATCAGTGACACGCAGACAGGCCACAGAAGCCTGTCTCCTAGGGCTCTGGAAGCCAACCTGTTGGCAACCCTAAAGCTGGGCCCATGTAAGCTTCCAGGAACACCAGCTGTCTCCATGAAGGCTTTTGAGTTAACTAAGATGCTTTTCACATGCCTTTGGCCTGAGCCAGAGTTCCAGTAGGATGTGAACAGCTGGGTGACTTGGAGAGGCCACCATCCCTGTAGCAGTCCCCAGGTACGGCTTCGAGAAAGAAACCTTAAGGAGTTTGTTAAAAATGCAGATTCTCAAGCCTCACTCTGGCAGAAGAGTGGGGACGAGAGCCCAGGAATATATGCTTGAAGTGCTCCTTGGGTGATTCTGGTGCGGCCTGTGCATCCTAACCTGTGCAGCAGCGATGAAGGGCCACGCCAAAGCCCCATCTCACTCCACTCCAAATGACTTAACATGGAATCACAGAGTGCTAGAGCAAAAGAGAATCAAATCCGACCCCTTTCATTTACAGATGAGGGAACTGAGACCTGGAGATGTGGCAAGCCTTGCCAAAGGCTCCACAGTGACACAGAAGCAGAGCCCAGCGCGCTGACGGCCCACCCTGTCCGTAATCAGAACTAGAGATCAGCTGCAGGCTGCAGGTCTTCAGAACTGAAACAGACCAGCACAAGTGGTTGAAGGTCCTGCTCCTCAAATAACTACACCTAAGTAAAGCCAAGCTGCTCCACAATGAGGCTCCAGCCAGAAGCCACCCTTCATTAACCTGGTGGCAGTTACCAGAACTGGAAGCTGTAGACTACAAAGACTTAACAGTCTGCTTAACCCCTTTCTGTCATTGAGTAAAATGGCTAATAGGCTAGACCACAAACCAATGCACATTCAGAATCATCTAGAATTGCTCAGTACTTGACAACGTAAATGTCTATTTCACGACTTGGAAAGGAGTCCACAATCCACTAAGTTATAAGTGTTAAAAAGATTATGTGTGTGGAGTGTGTGTATACATACACAGAGAGAGGTTAAAAGTGTTATCTCTGGACGGTGACATTATAGATGTTTTTAATTTATAATTAATTTTTAGTCTATTTGTGTTATTTAATTTTTTCTGCAATAAACATGTATTTTTGTAATATATTTATGTAATAAAAGTGACAATTGGCCAGGCGCAGTGGCTCACGGCTATAATCCTAGCACTTTGGGAGGCCGAGGCAGACTGATCACTTGAGGTCTGGAGTTCGAGACCAGCCTGCCAACATAGTGTAACCCTGTCTCTATTAAAAATACAAAAAATTAGCCGGGCATGATGGCATGCACCTGTGATCCCAGCTACTCGGGAGGCTGAGGCAGGAGAATCATTTGAACCTGTCAGGCAGAGGTTGCAATGAGCTGAGGTCACGCCTCTGCACTCTAGCCTGGGCGACAAAGCAAGACTGTCTCAAAAAAAAAAAAAAAAAAAAAAAGTGACAATGTATCAGTATTGAGCCCTGCCAAATACACTAGTCCTTAGCCAGCTTTGCATGTCCTTGCAGTTTATAATCTTAGGGTATGGCTTAATACTTCACTAATGCCTGGTGCTCTTACATCCATACACATCTGCCAACCCAACTTATTGTGGGTCATTCAGGATACCCTGTCCCTTGGTCACCAATAAGTCATTTACATCTAAGCGTAGTCCGGTTCACCAATAAGTCATTTACATCTAAGCGTAGTCCAGTTCCCATCTAAGGCAGAAGAGCTTAACATGGCATGAGAGCCACAATGATCAGCAGATCCACCTGCAGTTGCCAGGAGTCAGCTAAGCCCAGCAGGAGGTAACAAGGTGTCCTGGTGGATGGGCATGGCCCCGTGTGTGACTCCAGCAAGGACTCACATGACGCCAGGCAAACTGCAAGACTAGAGGGCAAAGGGATGTGGCCAGAGAAATGCAACGCTTCTTGGGCCCAGACGTGGAAGTGGGTTATTGAGACAGCATTATGGTACAGGCAAGGAAGGCAGAAGCCTGGACTGATGATGATGATGACGATGATGATACCTAACTTTTATCAAGCATTTATTAAATGTTAGACTTTCCACTATGTGATTTACATATATTCAGCTCATTTAATCCTCACAATAACTATTATACCCATTTTATGGATGAGGAACCCAAGGCAACAAAAAGTTAAATGACCTGCCTAAGGTCATAGGGCTCATAAGCGGTGAAATCAAGATTTGAACCCTGACACTTTGCATCTAGAATCCATCATAGTAACCACTATGCCACGGTGCCCTTTGTGACTGTGTAGACAACAAAGTAAATTCGTGATGGGTCCTCAGACAAGAGAGCCATAACCGTGTCTTGTCGATTGTCAGGATAGGTCTAGAGGCCAAAGCTGGAATCAGCCCCTGAGGCCTGGCGAAGTGGCTGGCCTCCACTACAAGGAGGAGGGAGCTGCGGAGTGAGGATGAAAACCAAGCAGGGCCTGGGAAATCCTGTTTCATGTCTCTTTTATAGATTACATCTGTTTGTACTTCCCATACTATTATCGGGATGTGATCTCCTCTCATTTTAACAGATTCTCTGAAGTTAAAACTTCAGGTTACAGATCTTTTTACCCCTTTCTTAGGTTTTAAATTGGTTGTTTCCTGATGTCATGGACTGAGTCACCTTCACCTTATCAGTAATTGTCTGTACATTACACTGTGAACTGGCCCTGGGGGCAGGTTTCTTGCAGATAGCTGATCCTTTTCATGGCCAGAGATTCTTGTAACCTTCAGGCCAGAAAACTCAGACAGGGGAAAAGCCATGTAGATAGAGATCAGGCTCATTCAGGATGAGACCAACAAAGTCTGGAGATTTAGAGCCAAGTAATGCCCCTGGGAGACAACCTCCCTTCAAATGACTCCCACCCAAAAGAGGGAGGGATGTTTCCACTGGACTTTTAATGGAAGAGAAATAAGGACGTCCTTTAATATGATTAGCTGAATCCTTACAAAGCAATCTAAGCCCTATCCAAAGTTCCATCTAGACAATTGCCTGGGGTTGCTATGAGTCACAAATAGTATTATGGAAACTCCAGCTACATTTCTAGTGACCCTGGTTAATCTGAAATACAACTGCCTGTACCCAACTTCACTGCTCAAGAGGCCACAATCAGTGATCACACTGATGGTAATTACTGTCATCTCCCCAGGAGACGAACAGCATCATCTCCATGTAGCGGTGCCAAGGAACATGACCTTGAAGTCTGCCTGCGTCAGATATATAATTTTTTTATCCTTTTCATTGCTATGGATTCAATCAAAAGACCAGCTACCATAGCAACATATGATGTATTTAATGTCACCACAGTCATGAAATCTTTAAAAAAAAAAAAAGAGATCTAGAAAATGTCCCTGCACTGCCATGAGAAAATGGCTGTGTGACCTTGGGAAAAACATTTAGCTTCTCAAAGTCTAAACTACCACAACTGAATAACAAGCCCTGTACCACCTTCCAGGCCCCAACCCCCAGGGGTTTTTATGGGGATTTTTAAGTGGTAATACATTAATGTTTCCAGCTCTCTGTAATGCTCAATAAATGTTTGCTGAAGTGGAGACACCAAATGTCCACTGTGGAGAATCCAGTAGTTCCAGAAGCCATAATTGCTTGAAAAGTATGTGTTCTGTGCAAACATTCCCTTCCTTCCTTTCTCATCTACAGCTGGAAAATGGGCTTGTTTTCTAGCTATAGAGAAATAAAACCATGGGCCAAAATTTCGCTCCAGTTATCTTGCACATTTTTCAAATATGTTTAATATCTCCTTTCTCAAATTACACAGAACAAACTCAACCTCACAAAAACCTTTGCCACCTCCCACCACTTCCAGAAATTCTCCAGTCAGTGAATTAACTAGTTTGTCCAAAGAGTTGGGGAAAGGCTTTGGATGTTTTTCATTGTTGTTGTTTTGGTTTTGTTTTGTTTTATCTGAGATTTTTGTAATTCTCAAATGCTTTTTTTATTTTTTTCATCCAAGGGAAGTTCATAATGTTCTCCTAGGGAGAGGTGTTTCCCTCTCATTCAATATCTACATCAAAGCCCCAAAGGATGTTAATATGACACTAAGCCCAGCCATTCACCTAGGCCAATCATAGATTTTTAAATATTCGAGATCCCTTCAAATCTAGGCCTATCTCAAGAGTGCTTACTTATGACTGCCTATTTATATTATTTACATATCTCTATGTCTGTAAGAAGATCTAAAAAAGAATTCCTTTTTCCCTAACTAATCAGGAAGCACATGGCAAAATGTAAACTTGTTAAAAAATTTAGTCTGGTGTGGTGGACCCATGCCTGTGATCCCAGCACTTTGGGAGGCTAAATTGGGAGCATGCTTGAGTGCAGAAGTTCAAGACCACCATGGGCAACATAGCAAGACCCCATCTCTACAAAAAATAAAAATAAGCCGAGCATGGTAGTGCATGCCTGTAGGCTGAGGCAGAAGGATTGTTTGAGTCCAGGAGTTTGAGGCTGTAGTGAGCTATGATCATGCCGCTGCACTCCAACCTGGACAACACAGTGAGACCCTGACTCAAGCAAAAGCAAAAACAAAAACCAAATCATCTTAATCTCCCAAGGGGCACACATTTCCTAGTGGCTATTTCTGGTATCCCATTAATAAGACTGGCTTCCTTCCCCTCTGCTATCTGCTGAGGCAGGGTGTAAAATTCCATTCAAAGGCAAATATTCATTGCAGCGCTCCATGTGTCAGATGTTGACAGTAATGAGGATACAAAGAAAAATTTGCCATAATAGCCTCCCTCAGGGACTTACAGGCCAACGTGAGAAAAATGCATAAACAAAAATGTATAATGCATGGAAAGGAATGTAGTGAATTGTTTGGACACAACATTTCTAACCTTGCAAAGGAAGGAGTTAACTGATTTTTCCTAATGTTGAAAAATCAAGAAAATAAAAATTGTTAATATACTATATATAGCCAAAAATATAAGTGAAAATAAAAATGTGGCTAGTGTAGATCAGCAGGAGTGGAAGGAAAGGGGGTCATTTCTTCAGCTTCCAGAATAAGGAGTTGATGGAGAAAATTTAAGTTGATATATCAAGAAGCAGGGGTATTAATGTGCCATTTATAGTTATAGAGAGAATGAATATAAGAACTACAAGTTAAAAATCTAGCTGGGGGCGGTGGCTCACGCCTGTAATCCCAGCACTTTGGGAGGCCGAGGCGGGAAGATCACGAGGTCAGAAGATCGAGACCATCCTGGCTAACACGGTGAAACCCCGTTTCTACTAAAACTACAAAAAATTAGCCGGGCGTGGTGGCGGGCGCCTATAGTCCCAGCTGAGGAGGAGAATGGCGTGAACCCGGGAGGCGGAGCTTGCAGTGAGCGGAGATTGCCCAACGGCACTCCAGCCTGGGCGACAGAGCGAGATTCCGCCTCAGAAGAAAAAAAAAAAAAAAAAGAAATACAAGTTAAAAATCACTGGCTGTGATTACGTCTTGAGAGACAGACTAGGATATACATGTCTTTGCCGTTCTGATATTTCTTACTCTTTGTACTTTTTATAACCATGAAAAATGACAACTGTTAACAATTCTTGTGTATATAAATGTGTGTGTGTGTATATATATATGAAGTCAATAAGAGAAAACTTTCTATAATCATGAAAAATGACAACTGTTAACAATTCTTGTGTATATAAGTGTGTGTGTGTGTATACATATATATGAAGTCAATAAGAGAACAAATTTCTATAATCATGAAAAATGACAACTGTTAACAATTCTCGTGTGTATATATTTGTGTGTATATATATACACACACGTTATGTATACATATATATGTGTGTGGTGTGTATACATGTATACACATTTATATATACGTTTGTGTGTATGATTCACATATAAGTGTATATACATACGTGTGTGTGTGTGTGTATATATATATATATATATACACACATATGAAAAGGTCAGTAAGAGAATTTTCTATGGAAATTCCAAGTGGTCGGAGAAGACAGAAAGAAAAATGCTGCAAAAAGCACTGATACTCACACATATTTCCTAGATGAGGAGGCTGATGATAAGCTCATGATAAGAGAAACTAGTGTTGAAACCCCCATTCTGTCCATTCAGTAACTGGCCTCATGGTTCCTGGCAAGCTTTACACCTTACAGAACTGTACTCGATTCTTACCTGGCCCATTTACTAAGTTTTTGCTTAAAATTGCAGTCAGGAAGTTATTAGTTCCTCTTTCATTCAATATCAGACTAGAGATGGAGTAGAATTAGAATCTGCCTGCAGACGGCACGCCCATCTAGATTTGAGATTTGGCCAACATCTTCCCCTATTTGCACTTACTTTAGGGCAGAAACAACTGCATATGGATAAATCCATTGTCAAAAGCCAGTCCTACCCCAGGGAAATTCACTGGAGAGTCATTGATACCAGAACTCATCACATCCATGTTTGCTAAAAGCTGCTTTTAGCCCCAGGAGTTTCTTCCTCATAATGTTAAGTGCACTCTGTCTAAACTCAGGATCACGCCTCCTTTGGCAGCAAAGCCCCTTAAAAACTCATAATTTTGTCCCTGCCTTGCACTACAGCCTCCCTCCTCCAGAAGAGGTCAGAGTATCAATCAGTCTCCTCTCCAGGGAGAAAGTGTTGCATTCAGAGCGCCTAGGAGAAAGTGTTGAATTTGGAGTCCCTAAGAGAAAGTGGGAAGAGAGACACCTAAGCCTCCAGGACAAAGGCACAAAGGATTTTTTGTTGTTGTTTTAGAGACAAGGTATTACTCTGCCACTCAGGCTGGAGTGCAGTCGTGTGATCATAGTTCAATGCATCCTCCAACTCCTGGGCTCAAACAATCCTCCTGCCTCAAGCCTCCTGAGTATCTGGCACCGCAGGCACATACCACCAACCTCAGCTGTTTCTTAAATTTTTTGTAGAGACAAAGTCTCACTACGTTCCCCAGGCTGGTCTTGAACTCCTGGCCTCTGGCCTCAAGCAATCCTCCCACCAGGGCCTCTCACAGTGCTGGGATTACAGGCATGAGCCAATCAAGCCCAACTGAGCCTGGCCAGAAAAGGGTTGTTGTTTTTTTTCAACTGCATCCCCTCAGGCGCCAGAGGAATTGAGGTTTGATTTCTCCCTCCTCTGTTGCAATCCCTATAAAAACTCTTAGCTATCAAGTCTTGGGCTTCAATAAGCTTCCATGAATAAGAAACTTAACTGTTTACTCTATTCCTTGAGTTCCTATTACTTTTAGCCCTCATCGAGAAAGTGCTGGGCTGCAGATTAATCATGACTTCCGCCCTGTGTTGCCCCTTCACTGCTGAAGACAAACTTGCAGGTGAAGCCTTCACTCACTGAAAACACATCTGATTCCACCAAGAGGTCCTTGAGTGCCTCCTTCTTGCTCCTCCGCCCTTACAGGACTACAAAGGGCCTCTAGGACCGCTGTCAATTGCTCTTCCTAAAACATCCTCCCTCGCCTGGATAATCTGCACTCAAACTCCACCCAAGCCAGGTTAATTTCCACTGTGTGGGGATATGAAAGGACCTATGTGGCATTTGCAGTGGCACATATGATCTGCACTGTTAATGCCTTTTTATGAGTCTATCCCTCTTACTGGACTCAAGCTGCATAAGGCAAGAGCCTGCTCACATCTCAGTGTCTCCAACCACAGCCTAACACCTCACCCCACGCAATCAACATCAATGTTATGCTTATGGACTGTAAGCAAAAGCCTTCTCTTGAGAATGTTTAAAAGACTTTGTGCCACTGCACTCCAGCCTGGGCAACAGAGCAAGACTCTGTCTCAAAAAACAAAAAAACAACAAAAACAAACAAAAAAACCAAGGCCGGGTGCAGTGGCTCATGCCTGTTATCACAGCACTTTGGGATGCCGAGGTGGGCAGATCACCTGAGGTCAGGAGTTGGAGACCAGCCTGGCCAACATGGTGAAACTCCATCTCTACTAAAAATACAAAAATTAGCCAGGTATGGTGGTGTGCACCTATAATCCCAGATACATGGGAGGGTGAGGTGGGAGAATGGCTTGAACCGGGGAGGCAGAGGTTGTAGTGAGCTGAGATCGTGCCACTGCACTCCAGCCTGGGCAACAGAGCAAGACTCTATCTCAAAAAAAAAAAAAAAAAAAAAAAGACTTTGGACCAGACTGAGTCTTGGGTCCATCACATACAGTCTGCTGAAGGAGAGTGTTGCACTAGCAGATGTTTGAGATTGGTGCTTGAAAAGACCACAGATTCTCTATCTGTACTAGGATGTGTCACCTGAACTTCCTCGTACACATTGTAGGCAACAAAATAATAATACTTCCTTATCTTTAAAGTCTACATTCAGAAATCTTACATGAATTGAACAATCTCAGAGACACACTGGAATGCTTAAAATTCCTAGATCACACCATAAGATAGGTCTTAATATTAAACATGCACATCGGAAGATGTAAAGAATTCACTGTTATTAAGTTGGTTATCTATAATTTAACTCTTATCACTTTAAAGTCACCATGACCCAAGGGTGATCACACTGAAACTAAATCACAGCTGAACTGTTGGGTCTCTTGGCAATCTCGTTTTGTCACTGCGTAAAGGTAAAGGAGCCTTAATCGCAGCTAACGTGGGACTGAGGATGACTCTGAGCAAGTCTGATCATTTCATCCATGTTTTTCTTCAGTTATGACTGAGAACCTGGAAGATGTTCAGATAGGGGAGACCTTACTCCATTCCTATCTAAAGGGGGGTATGCCAGTCACGTTTATTTCCCAACAATGTGTCAGCACCATGCCTTCCATGTGTTGCTGCCATGCCAGCTCTTCTATACTCCATCTTGTTTGAACCTGACATCAACCCTACAGGGTAGGGATCATTAGCCCACTTTACAGATGGTCCTCAGGGTGTTAAGTGACTTGCCCAAGGAAACTCAGTTTCTCCGTGTCAAAGCTTGGCATCTGTATAGCTTTTCCTCTTTGAGTAGGAATACTTACATAATTGGGTCATTCATGTCCTCTCTTGATGCTGGACACTGGGGAGGACAGAGAAATGTCTACCTGAGGTCATTGATGCTGAGATGCTGGGGCATATGGGTCCATCTGGGGAGTATATAAAAGAAGCAACATAGCTGAACTGAGACTGCTCCCCTTAGAAAGGCCTGTTTGCAAGGCCGGTCCATGGCTGGCATCTAGGAAACTTGGATTTCAGGGCAGTTCTCACCACTTCCTAAATGATAGGAGTGGCTCACCATGCCTAAATATAGCTTATGCTAAACACCTGATTTCTTTTTAGGAGTCTGGAATTTTGATATGTGGCAGGCAGAGGGTGCCTATGTGACCAGCCCTCAGTAAAAACCCTGGGCACAGGGGGGACTTCTCTAGTAGAGAACTTTTACATGTTATAACAAGTCATTGCAGAGGAATTAAGCAAGTCCTATGTGGCTCCATTGTGATTCTGGAGAGCTTATGCCTGGTTTCCTATGCTCTTCGGCCTGTGAGCCTTTCCTTTAGTGATTTTGCTTTGTTTAGTCAATCTTTTGGCTGTAATAAGTCGTAACTGTGAGTGTGACTATATGCTAAGTCTTATGAATCCTCCTAGGAAATCATCAAACCCAGGAATGGTCTTTGGGACCTCTGAAAGAGGGAGTTTTAAAGAGATCATGGGGGTGTGGCCCAAGTCACAAGAAGACATGGGCTTATGAAAAAAATATATGCAATAATGGAACCTCTAAGGAACGACATCTCTCAATAAGGGTAAGCAGGATGTGGACTTGGGACAGTGGGGTGCACTGGGGAGGACACTGTGCACATGTCACAGGGAAGAGAAGGGAACTACACCTATACAATCCCGTGTCAACATGTACTTCTTTGGCCTGGGTTGGAGGCTTTATTTTGCCTTCATCCAAAATGCCAGAAGACACCATGACCTCACAAGAATTTCCTGGGATTCCTTACAATACAGTCTCCTCAGTGGTGCTATTACTCCAGCATTCAGGGAAGCCACAGCTTCTACATGGGGAGAACAACCCTGCTGTTGGCTGGCAAAAGGGGCATGCTTTACAAATGTAAGTTAAATGCAAGGAATGCTAAGCGGGCACTAGCTCCACATGGATGCCAAATGCCCTCTCTTTTACTTTCTATGGTTTGCTTGGTCTTCAAAATTAAGAGATATACTAGTCAATGGGAGAATATGTTCTGTATTACAAATGAATTCATTTCGTTTTAAAAGAACAGCAACAGATATTCAGGAACAAGGGCATGTCTGACCAGGAAACCAAAGAATTCTTTACTTTTTGATTTACAAAGCACTTTACTACTATCACCTCATTTGATCCTCAAAGCAATGCTAGGATGTAGATACCACGACTTTTCTGTTATTCTCCATGACACTTACTCTGTTACAAGACAAGCAGTGATGCTCAATGAAGACTTACTGGTTGACTGATCAGCAATGGCCTTAGAAAAATTACTGCTTTTTAAAATTAATGATTCCTGAAGTCTGACAGTGAAAGAATAAGCTAAAAAGCAACCCAAGCATTCAATGAAATTATTAAGATCACAAATTAAGTCATTTCTATGGACTCTATAGCAGGAAATATATTTTTAATGAGGAAATTGAAGCTAATATAGAACAGCTGTCCTGTTACCCAGCAACAGAGTATTAAGGCAGATTAAATTATTAATGAAAAATATACCGGCTCAGAAATTTAACCTCTTAACATCCTCTCATTCATTTCTCTTTAATACACAGTCTTTAAACTGATATTTAAAAAAATTCCTTTGGTCACCATATACAGTTAACACTGATAGTTTGTTCTACTACTCACTAGCTGTGGCATCTTCAGCAAGTTATTTTACCTCTCTTTGCAACTATAAAATGAAGAAAAGAGCAAACTCATGGTTAAGGAGATGAAATGGAGTAAATAGAAAAAGTGCTGAGCACAGGCCAGGTGCGGTGGCTCACACCTGTAATCTCAGCACTTTGGGAGGCAGAGGCAGGCAGATCACAAGGTCAAGAGATTGAGACCATCCTGGCCAACACAGTGAAACCCCGTCTCTACTAAAAAAACAGAAAAATTAGCTGGGTGTAGTGGTGCGCACCTGTAGCTACTCGGGGGGCTGAGGCAGGAAAATTGCTTGAACCCGGGAGGCAGAGGTTGCAGTGAGACGAGATCGTGCCACTGTGCTCCAGCCTGGGCGACAGAGCAAGACTCCATCTCAAAAAAAAAAAAAAAAAGTGCTGAGCACAAGGCCTGGCTTATGAGTTTTTAATAATGGTAGATATTATTTAAATGCATGAAGATAAAATCAATAAATATTTATTGAACTGATATCCAAAGTGGGCATATCTATATATATATATGCATGAGTACAGCCATACAGGTCCTTAAAATAACAACATACTTCCACACCAGTTAGGAACTTACTGCTGCCCAGAGGCCTCTGTGTGCCATCTATCACCTCAGCTGTCCCAGCTCCTCCCCTAAGAGAAGACTCTTCACAACTTCACTCTCAGACTTCTTCACGCTACAATACCTAGTGTTTACACCTGGAATAGCAGAGAACCTCTGGGAAACTTACATATTGCACTTGAGCAAAGAATAAATATTGTTAATATAAGTCACTGAGAATTTGGAGGTTGTTTTGCAGCAATAGCTGTTAATAATTAATACCACCATTAAGCGATTATCAATAAGCAATTCAAGAAGCAATGTATAAGTTACTAAAGCAATAACTTTTTAAAAAAAGAAAACTATGTGGGGAGAATACATGGAAAGCAAAGAGAAAGGAGGAAGATTAAAAGGTGTGTTAACATGGCCCAGACACCATACCCTTGCTGTCTTCATCATGCTTAGCGCCAAATGACAGAAAAACGAGGGGCAGCTGTTTCCAGGCCCAGTATGGGTTGTGTGTACTCACGTTGGTGTTGCACAGCTTGTACTGCCGATAGGCCCCGATGCATGAGATTGCTGTAGATCGGGCAGGCTGAGAGAAGCTCTGAGTTGCCCCATGGGTCCCCGCACCGTGGTTGTTGCTTGTTTCTGGGCTGTGAAAGAGACTTGAAGCTGCAGTGAAGCCTTGATCATGGGTCAAAGGCAGCTGGTAGATGGGGGCCTCCACAGCCTGCAGTCCAGAGCGAGGCCCACTGTCACTTTGGTACAAAGGCCCATGTTGGGGGACCTGGTGGGCTGGTGAGCTGTAGTCATGCCTAGCAGAAGATGCCCCCTGGGACCTGGAATGCCAGGATGAGGGCTTCTGTCTCCGGAGCCTCTGTGGCGTGTGTGCAGTGTCTGTCTGCAGTGGTAAGATATATGGGGCCTTACCATAGCCGTACTTGCCAGGGCCGATGGGACCACGGGTCCTGCTCCTAAAGAGAGATAGACAAGAGAGGAGATGATCAGAGTTGGACGAATTTCATGTTAACTCAAAAGCTCTGGTCCATGGTAGAGAGGACCAGGTAGGAACGGAAGCTTGAGAAAGGGTCTATGGTAGAACTGGGAAGTAGGGGGAATGTATTTTAGAAGGGACCATCATGGAGGCTGGAACACAGGCTCCACAGAAGCTGGAAAGTAGAATGAAAGAGGGAATCAACAGACGATGAACAGTGGATGATGCAAGTGGTTGGAAATGATGGTCAGCGTGTAAGTTTTATGCAAAGAGTCTGGGCATTTTTGTAGGTCACTGGGAGCCACTGAAGGTTTTCGGAGAAGTATAAACATATGATTGCAATTTCAGCCACAATAAACTTTCCTGTTCACTTTTTTTTCTAATCATGTATTTTTTGCTCCTTCAACTAACTGTGGTATTTCAGATCCTGTTTCCTTCACCATTCATACTCAAAGAGCTTTTCTAGGTAATGGAACTTAGATAAGCAACCAAATTCTAGTGCAGTCCCAAGGCCTCACCTGCACTGACTTTAATCCTGAAAATATTCAAGGGCATTAAACACTTGGCTCCTCCATCACTCTTGAAGCAGCCCAGGCAGAGCAATGGGTAAATGGCCATCTTCACATTGGTTTAGAAGAAGAATTGTCTTGGGTCACACATAAAATACACTAACACTAACGACAGTTGATGAGCTAAAAAAATATATTGCAAAAAAAATCTCTTAATGTTTTAAGAAAGTTTATGAATTTGCGTTGGGCTGCATTCAAAGCCATCCTGGGCCACACGAAGCCCATGGGCCACGGGTTGGACAAGCCTGGTTTAGACCTTTAGATTTTTGTAAAGACCCACTGCCCTGTGGTGGGATGGGGTGGGAGACGTGGGCAAGACAGGGTAGAAGCCCTGATTTGTAGCATTTGCCCACTCCTGTGGTGTAAATACTTCCATCATGGCTGATATCAAGCTACCAATGTGAAGACACAGTGAGCTCTGGTGAGCAGGTAAAAACCAGCTCCAGAACACTACTGCATGTATATTTATTGTGCAATTACTGTTTGCAAAACACAGTTAGCAATGATGAAGAAATACAAAAATTAATCATCCATAGTTTTCAAGACCCCAACCTTACAACTGAAAGCAACTAGATCACAATGCAGGGCGGGGTAAGGGCCTTAGAGGCCATACAATAAATGTTGCTTTGGGAAATTCTGAGGCAAGAAAAAGCACTTCTGTCTTGAGGGATCAGAAAAGGTTTCACCCTCACTGGCATTAGAGTTGAGGAGCGCAGGCTCCAAATCTCTGTGGAAGGACTTAAGTAAGTCAACTAACTCTTACTTACTTTTAAGATGACTGAGCTGGATTAAATGACCGCCAAGGTCGCTCCAACTGTAAAATTATATGCTTCCATAATAATTAATTTTACATTTACGTAAAATTGGAAATGTGCCCAAGGGTTTCTACAGGATGGCCCCATTAAAATAAGCACATTAAAATAGCAATCAAGGTAAAACACTGATTTCTGCCCTCATGAGAAAATTCTTTCTTCACTCTCCACATAATCACTGAACATAAAATTTAATAGACCACAGTAATTATTAACATCTTTATTACTAATTGCACCTTCATTCTTAGCTGATATGGAATTAAACCACGCCACAGTGTTTATTTTGCATTTAGGTCTTTCTCAATTAATTTTGGCAACACTTGGGACTCTGTTAATGATGGGGCTTTTAAGAGATGCAATTAAGAAGTTAGTCATATATATGTATATGTGTGTGTGTGTGTGTGTGTGTGTGTATATATATACACATATATATATAAAACTTGGATGTAATTTGCCTTTTTCTTTCTTGTGGCAGGCCAGGTAAAATGAATGACATCATGCAAAGGCAAAGGAAAGAATTTCTGCGTATGTGTGTGTTTTTTTAAGATCTGAAAGTCTACCAAAAAATTCTAGCCGCAAAGTATAAGTACTGAATGGAGACCCTAGCTGAAGGTAACAGAGAAATGGACATGTGGAATAGCACTTCTCAAACTTGAGTGTTCACAGGCATCACCTGGGATCTTGTTAAGCTGCAAAGTCTGGATCTAGGACATCTAGGGTGCAGCCTGAGAGTCTGCATTTCCAACAAGCTCCTGGGAGATGCCAATGCTGCTGGTCCACAGACCCACAGCTTTGATAATCAGTCATAGAATAAAATAGAAATTCCAGACAAAAGGGTGAAAATTCAACACTGCAAATTATCATTTTTAATGAAGGAAAAATGGCAATGAAATTCAAACCAAAAACCTCTGAGTTTGAGGCAGATACAAAAGATCTGCTGGCCCGGGACAGGCTGCCCTGCTGGAGCTCACTCAGCACTGATGAACCAAAACTGACTTGAGCTTCCTCTTGGGGAGCAGAAGAAGAACCTGCTGTTGGCTGATGACTTGTGTAAGCATCTTCCCAAAGGCCTGAGGGGGTAACATATACCATCACCAATGTATATTTTTGTATTCATATTGCCTTGTGGGAAGCTCTGCCTAAATTGGAGAACCATTCAAAACCCACTGACACAGCAACATCACTGGAAAGGTGACGAAATGAATGCAAATGACCAGTTAATTCTAAAAGACCAAAGAGAATGAGCTACCTAATCGGGCGTGTTTATGAGGGATCTGATTTTTGAGTATTTGACTCAGAACATTTGGACAAGTGGCGGATTCATTCTGGCTTGGCCAGGAGAACGTTTGTTTTCCTTACAGCTGGTCAGAGCTAATAATCCTGACGGGTCTGAATGGCCTCTTCTCCAACAGGACAGAGTCCATCTGGCTGCTTGCACGGGGGCCTCCACGGAACTGGGCAGATTTATGCAGAGTTGTGATAAGTACAGATGTGGTGAGGGGATCTGTGTGGCCAGTAAACTCCTTCAGGAGAATCATGTGGTAGGCGCCCGGGGGTGCTGTTGAGTAGTTCTGCTTAGTCTCCCCAGAACCCATCTCTGGGATTTTACTTTGGGTGCTCCACTTGTCAAAGCACTGGCTAATTTCTGAAAGTTACGTCTTGAGAAAGAAATGGAAAAGGTACACTTTGCAGATCAGAGATGTGGAGTCAGCGTAGGCTAGTGGTTCACGACATGGACCCTGAGGCCAGCTTTCTGGGGTTTGAATCCCAGCTCTGCTACTTGCTAGTTTGGAGACTTTGGGTAAGTTACCCAATCTTTGTATGCCTCAGTTCCTTCAAACAGGACCAGGATTAAGACGAGGCCAGTGATGCAACCAGGACGCAATATTTAAGGAGATAACAGTCAGGGTCATGGAAGTGCTGGTAGGAACCTGAGAGTAATGTCTTCTGAAATGTTGCACCCTAAGAACCTCCCTAGCTGCACTCCAAGCCCAGTTCTGGCCTTGTATTCATTTAAAAATAAACACAATAATAGTACCTTTGTTACAGATAGTTGCAAAGATTAAACGACTTAAGAGCAAAAGACCTAATGCTTCACACAGAGTATGCATCATACAAGTATTTGCCTTTACGTAAGAAAAGCTCTAATTTGGCTATTTAATAGCTCTACCAACTTTGGCAAATAATGCACCTTCAGTTTTCTTACCTGTAAAATGAGAGTATGACCATTTCACGTTCACTAGGATGGCTATACTCAAAAAAGACAGATAATAGTGTGTTGGGAAAGATAAATTGGTAACCTCATACATTCCTAGTGGGAAAACTATCTGGGAGCTCCTCGAAAGACTAAATGTAGTGTTACCACAAGACCTAGCAATTCCACTCCCAGGTATATGCCCAAGAGAAATGAAAACATACATTTATATATAAACTTATACATGAATGTTCATCGCTACATTATTCATAATAGCCAAAATGCAGAAACAACCCAAATGCCTATCAACTGACATATAGATAAATAAAACATTGGTATATCCATAGAGTGGATTATTATTCAGCCATAAGTGCTGATATATACTGTAACATAGATAAACCTAAAAAATATTCTAAGTGAAAGAAGTGAAAGAAGCCAGACACATATGATTCCATTTCTATAGAATGTCCAGAATAGGCAAATCCACAGAGACAGAGAGTGGTTTCCAGGGATTGGGGAGAGAGGGGAAAAGAGCATGACTGCTAAAGGGATGGAGTGTCTTTTTAGGATGATGGAACTATTCTGCAATTAGATAGTCGTGATAGTCACAAAACCTTGTAAATATACCAAAGTTATTGAGTTACAGAGTATTTTTAAATGGTGGTTTTTACGGTATGTAAGTTATATCTCAATAAAGTTTTCTTTAAGAAAGCATGTTTACTTACAAGGATGTTGTAAAGTCAGATTGAACTTACTGATAGAAATGCATTTTTTTAATCTGAAAGCAATTTTTAATCATTTGTTTCAACAATATTTAACAAACCTTTATTGAGCAACTTCTATGAGTGCCTATTGAGCATCATGTGTGATTTCTTTTCTACTTGTTCACATTTCCAGCCCTGACAACATAAGTACATGGAACACCCCCACCCCGCCCCCACCCCACCATAAAGTAGGGCTCGTAAGAAGAACGTGACAGTGCACAGTAAGGGTTCTAAGACCAGGTTCCAGGCCCAGTTCATCCAATGGGTGTCTGGGAAAATTGCTGTTGCTATAATAGTTGTTGAGATAATGGCTGCAAACAGCATGTTTTCCTTACAACAGGCTGGCTGCCATCCAGGGCTCATTATGTGTGATCTTCCACAGCTCTACAAAGATAATGCTAAGCGGTCAGCATGATGACTCAAGCAAAGTCACTCCATCCAGTCTCCCTCCCTACACACTCACCCTGGAAATGTGTCATCTGCAATCATCACCTGGAACTGACAGCTCCCACCTTTCTGTCTCCTGCCAAGATCCCTCTCCTGAGCATCAACCCCACGTGCCTAGCTAACCTCCAGACTAGAGCCTGAAAAGTGCACATAAGTCACCTGGGGGTCTCATTAAAATCCAGCTTCTGCTTCAGCGGGTCTAGGACAGGCCTCTGGTTCATTTGTAACAAGCTCCCAGATGAAGCTGATGTGGTGGGTCCTGGGACTGCACTTTGATAGCTCCACGTGTCACTTCGAAGTCAACACACTCAAGTCTGGATTGACCATCTTTCTTCCACAAAACTGATGCCCCTCTAGCTCTTCCCATATTCTCTATCTCAGTAGTCCTTAAACTTGAACAAGCATTAGACTCACCTAGAAGACTTGTTACAAAAGACTGTGAAGCCTCACCTGCAAAAACTCCGATTCAAGAGGTCTAGGGCAGGGCTTGAGAATCTGCATTTTTAACAAGTTCTCAGGTGATGCTGATGCTTTTGGTCTGTGGGCCACAGTGAGAACCACTGTTCTGTCTTACTCCCAAGTACCACCATCCCCTGAAGACGGCTGACTCTTCCACTCACCCCTTCTCTCTGCATTCCATCCAAACTCCTTGGCTTATCCACTCAACCTATACAGCCTGGCTCCTGCTGCATCTCTTGTCAGCCCTGGCCCTGCACGGACCACCCACACCACTTGCACCTCCTCAGTAGGCCAAGGGACTTTATTCTCCATGCTTTGACCTATGCTGTTTCCTCCTCCTCAGCTGCTTTCTCCAGCACCGTTTCCCAAAATAATGACCTAGTCACCCTTCAGGATTCAATGGAAGCATTTTGGTGTCAATGAAGTTTTTCCTGGTCCAAACCGCCCTCCAACCTTCTCCTTCAAAGAATTGATGCCCTTCTCTTTTGTCCTTCCACTGGGCCTCATGTAGCTGTCACAGCACAATCTTTTATTATGCTTATTGTTTGCACACCTGCCTTAGTTTACCAGGCTGCAGGCTCCTTCAGGGCAGGGACTATGTCTTATTTCTTATATCCCTATAGCCTACTACAATGACTAGCACATAACAGGTGCTCAGTTAATTGACCCTAGAAAAGCTGAAATAATAAACGAATGACTCAAACCACTATTGCCAAAGGGAGAAAAATCTCCCCTCACCATTACTGTGCCTGTTTAATTTCTGTTATATGAAATATTGTATCTTATTAAAAGACTGTTAAACTATTATGGCCCTGAGGACAAAGCCACCTCCTTCTATGTAGGAATAAAAGTCTTATCTATTGTGTGAGAGCATTTCTGGTATCAAACACCTAGAGAAGAGACAGGTCCTCAGAATGGAGAGGGACCCAGCAGGGGCTGAGACTCAGCCTTTATTTTCAAAAGGAGTGAAGAATTAAGAGCTCAAGAGCTGTCAGAGCTGGAAAGCCACCCAGGCAAAGCTGTCAGCAGCCTGGAGCTAGAGTTGGGCTTCCTACCTCTCAGTTTCCAGGACAGAGGGGAGTGGGCAGAGTGAGAGCCCTGCCCTCTAGAGCCAGGCTGTTTGTGTTTCTTAGGCTCTCCGTGTTTATTTCCATCTTGTTTTCCCTTAGAGCTCAGGCAAGTTCCTCTGAGGGGCCCTGCCTCTCTCAGCTGTGCTAACATGAACCCCACATGGGCCACAGCATCCCGCAGAGCAGCAGCCTCGGGGACTGCCCTCGAGGAACCAGAGGAGTGGAGCCTAAGAACCCCACGGTGAAGTGGAACTCCACGAAGGCAGACAGGCAATGAGGCTGACCACCCCTGCCCGTGTGGCAAGTCTCCTTGCACTGAGCGAGGTCGTGAGTTTTATAGCATTAAGAGCGGTGGCATTCCAGCCAGCATGGTGGTTCACGCCCGTAATCCCAGCACTTTCGGAGGCTGAGGTGGGAGGATCACTTAAGGCCAGGAGTTCCAGACCAGCCTGGCCAACATGGCAAAACCCTGTCTCTACTAAAAATACAAAAAATTAGCCAGGTGTGATGGGTGCACAGCTGTTGTCCCAGCTACTCGGGAGAGGCTGAGGCACAAGAATTGCTTGAACTGGGAGGCAGAGGTGGCAGTGAGCTGAGATCGCGCCACTGCACGCCAGCCTGAGCAACAGAGCAAGACCCAGTCTCAAAAAAAAAAAAAAAAAGAGAGAGGTGGCATTCCTTGCATCTTGGTAGCTAAGTTGAGTTGCTACATAAACAGAAATAAATTCTTCCATAGGGAAGATGAGAAGGAATCTCATGAGATGAAAGCCTATTTATTGTTGGAGAAAGCTGATTAATGGGGAATCTAAGTCCCCATACTAGATTCTGTGGAGAAAATCTGAGATACTACTGGATTTTACTATGTCTAATGAATAATGTCCATGTGGCTTAAAGAGAGCCTTTATGCCACATTTGCACTTTGAACTGTTACTATATATCAAGGCTAAACTCCCAAGCCAATGTTTTGGGGCAGATTTCCCGGAGACTAAGTATCACAGGGTCCTGGTTACAAATGTGAGGATGCTGCATCTGAGGGCTGCCTCAATGCCAGCCTCCAAAATATGGACAGATACTCCTCTGTTTCTCCTGGCATTGATACAAAGCATTGGCACTTGAAGCTAGGAGAGGGAGGAGGGAGATGTAATTCACAATGACTATCAAGTGAAATGCTTTTTGCCAAAATACTTTAGTATGACCACACGTATCTTTTAAAAAGATTTTTATAGACATTAAAACAACACTAGGTGGTAGAAATTACACCTAGGAATAGTCCTTCTCAAGTGCCTGTAAGAGCACACAGAGATGTGAGTGTGGGGATCCTCACTGCAGCCCTGGGGACACCTGAAAACACAGCAGGACAGTGATCTGAGGAACTGGCCAGTGCACTTCAGTCATTCCTTCTTTCCACACAGTTCTTCTAGAATGAGACTGAGGATTATAGCACCAGAGAAGGGAAGACTCAAAGATCAGTATGAGGAGAGAAAAGGTTTCTTTAGATTGGAAAAACTGAGCTTTATCCATTAAGAGCCAAAGTCTGGAGCACAGTAGGCAGAGGTAGAGCTTATACTACAGACTATGAAGAAGTGTTATGACCTTCGAATGACCTTTCTGAACCCAAGGAAATTAGGAGTTTGACTAGCAGGCTGGACGTGGTGGCTCGCCAGGACTTTGGGAGGCCGAAGCAGGTGGATCACCTGAGGTCAGGAATTCAAGACCAGCCTGGCCAACATGGTGAAACCCCATCTCTACTAAAAATACAAAAATTAGCTGGGCATGGTGGGTACATGCGTGTGGTCCCAGCTACTTGGGAGGCTGAGGCACAAGAATTGCTTGAACCAGGAGGTGGAGGTTGCAGTGAGCCAAGATCGCGCCATTGCACTCCGGCCTGGGCGAGTGGAGAGTTTGACTAGCAAGCAGATTAGGGAGGAACCAAAAGGCATTATTCAGAGATTAGGACAGAATGCAGTGGCCTGGGCTGGAGAGCAATAGAAATCCCAGATGTGTTTAGAGGCCTGAGAACAGAAGGGACTTGCACGCTTTATGGGGAAGCCAGTGTCCCAACATGGCACCTGACTAGGATGTGGGAGGGAGGCGTCAAGGCGAAGGGGCCCACCTGAGAGTGGGTGGGTCACCCCTTTGTGGTTCCAGAGAGTACGTGGCCCTTGGTGACAGAAGGCCAGGAGGGTACATGCAGAGATTTCAGCAGCAGCCACAGCAAGGGTGGAAAGTGGCCAACAGCTTGAAGCACGGCCGACAGCTTGCTTCCTTTGCCAAGCCTGCACAGGAGCCCCTCACCTGGGGATCCAGGTCACACCTCCTGGGAAGAGGAGAGGAGAGAGAGGAGAGAGTCCTAACTGAGCTGAACACAAACCCTGAATTGATCATGCTTAACACGAAGTGTCTGAGCTTCTGAGTCTCCTGGAATTGGCAAAGTTTTCCTTCAGCAATAGAAGCAGAGGCTCATGAACCACATCTAGTTATAGAAAAATAAATTGTGTTCTGCATACCTGAGTGGTGGTTGTGAATTGTAAATCTGAAAGACAATCTAAGTGTCCTTAAACAGGAAAATAAGGAGCTAGTTTAATTATGGTGCATTCAGATATTGGAGTACTATGAAGCTGTTTAAAAGAATGAGGCAGCTGTGTATATACTGATATAGAAAGCTCTCAAAAACATAGTTAAGTGAAAAAGAATAAGACAGTAAAGATACTAAGCCGAGGACACTAAACATGCTCTCATTTGTGTGTGTGTGTGTGTGCTTTTTTAAAGAAAAAATGTATACAATATATGAAAAATGTACACAAGATATACAAAATACATTTCCGAATTGATCAAAGGGAAACTCTGGGCAATGATTTCCCCTGGGCAGCAGACCCAGTAAGGTGGTGTTGAAGCAGACTCATTTGTCATTTCTTACCCCTTCATACTGCTGTGTAAGCAGTGTCAAAAAGAGAAACCAAATCAGTAATCTTAATGCCTAAATATGCAGACATTTCAATTTGGACATAAAATGCCCACTTATAAATACACTGTAAGCCCCAAAGACCAGAGGAACAGAATTAGCTGAAGGACAAAATATTCCTCTGAACTGTCCCCATCAAGAACAGAAAAGTTATATACTCCCAGAAAGATTTTAGATCAGCACAGACCAGCATCAAGCTCATGCTGAGGTGGAAGCTTCTTAGAGTCTGAATATGCTTGAATCTCACAGCCTACGGGAAGAAGAACAATGATTCTATGATGTCCGGTCCAATCTTTTCAGTGATGACAAACACCCCTGTGCGTATTTCCAGTAGGCTAAGAGCATCCCCATCTGTCAGGTACCCAAGTAAGGAACCTCACACACTTCTGACTTCCCTCTCCACTGGATTTGTCTTTCTAAGCACAGCCCTTGTCATTACTCTCTATTTGAAAGACCCACCTGGCTCATCTCTGCCTAGAAAATAAAGTTCAAACCAAGACAGTTTTAGGGCATATTTGGTTTGATGTCACATTCCACCCTTTATCATCTGGTTTCAGTCTATCTTCCCAGATTCAACTCCGGTCTTCGTCTCCCTTCCCCTGTATCCTGCCCACAACCTTTCCCAACCATCACTAATGACTCACCATTTCCCAAACACATGGGGCTCTTGTGCTGCAAGACTCCCTCCTGGAACCCTACCCTACCTACTTCTGTACTTCCAGGCCCAACATAAACACCAGCACCCATGTGCTTTCCTCACTGTTAGTACTCTCGGGGGCAGCCTGCACACCCCTTTACCACATTAACACTGCATTAGTAAGTTTCATTCTCCAGGGCTACACTCCCTGTTTCTTACTGGTGTGTGCATCATCCCTGAGACTAGCTCCGAGTCTGACATGGAGGCACCCTGGGAAAGTACGCTGAAGTGACATACGGGTGGGCCCAGAGCCTTGTTGCTCAGCATTTCTAACGAATGGGTCAATAAAGGCTACTGCTTTGGATTAATTCATAGAGACAGAAAGGCTAGGAGTTTCCATATGCAAGAAGTCAAGGCAGCCCCACACCCCTGGGTGGGAATTAAAGGGCGCTAGGAAAATTAGATCAGTAGCCAGTGGCTACCTAGAGCGACCTGAGAGCCTAAATGAGAGAGGAAAAATGGGAGGGAGCAGCAGCTGAGGACCAGAAACGTGTGTGTTCACCAAGGAGCCGCCTGAGCCAAGGAAAGCTGGGAGGAAGGGAGTGTGCAGCCTCGGGCTGGAAAGACAGCCCTGTTTTCCTAAAACCCACCCTGTTCCACTAGGATCACCTGCCAAAGGGAGAAAGGATATCATGTGCTAAGTTCAAAGAGGCTGCAAGCAAATGGTTTAGGTTGAGTGCAGACGTCTTCTTAGAAGTTCTAAGACTGAAATTCCTGCCAGGGCTGTTCTGGGTAATAAATTACCTGGTGTCTACAGAAGATAAGAGGCAAAACTCTGACCACTTAGGGAAATAAAAATTAAGAAGATGAAAACAAAAGCTTCCCTGGTCGCCTACTGTGCAGCACACAGTATCACATACGTTAGCTGCAGGTTTGACTAGATCTGCTGCTGCTCCCCCCAATGTGCTGAAGACCTGAGTTTAAAGGCCAGCATGAGAATCAGCTGACAGGTTTGCTCTGAACCTTTAGGAAAGAAGGACCCCACAGGCTTACGGGGGGTTTGGCCACAGGAAGGAATGACAAATGTGTTCCAATAAAGTGAAAAGAGAGAGGTCTTTTCACAGATGGATTCAGGAGCTCTTCCAGGAGTCAAGAGGCAAGCCACCTAGGCAGAGGAAGCAGAAAGGTGGTTTTAGAGCCACTTAGATGTTAAAGGGCTTTTTTTGCACCAGGAAGCCAAGCCTCTAGAAGACCCTATCCTCAGTGACCCACCCATCAGCCTCCCAGGATGTGAGTTCCATGGGGCTGTCCCCCAACACCAGCTGCCAAAATAAAACAGAGCAGCAACCTTAAGAATACAAGACTCAGGCCTTCTGGGGGAAATGACCCCAGGAGATGATTTAGACTCGCACCCCCAGATATTGCCATCAGGCAGCTTCTCTTCTTCTAGGATTGTGTTTGAAAATCAGCCAGGTTTCCCTAAGAACAAGCCAACCACAGTGCTCACGGGTGCTGCTGTGCATCACAGTGATCTGGGTTTCCAGAACTGACCTTCGGGTACCTTATTCAGTGTGGGCCCGGAGGAGTGGAATATGGACAAGTGAGTGGGTGTTCAAGGAACCAATTTTAGTGCCACAGAAATCAATGGTGGAGAGGCTGCAAGGATGCCACCTACAGTTGAGCAGGTTACTCACTGCACAAGGATACCTGGGAGTTGAAATCCAGTGTGTCCTCCCAACAAGAAGATGAATCTGACCAGAGGAAGAGGCATCTTTCTGGATTCGCACAAAGGTAAGAAATGAGTCAGTGGAAGTTTAAAATTAGAGAGATGCTTCCAGCTAAGGTTGAGAGAATATTAGATAGCTCAGAGCAAAGATGATTTTTCTTGCTGTATTTTGTTCTGGGCAAGACATCTCTGAATGTGAAGACAGTAAGAGACCAACAGGGACAGAGGTGGTAGCATAGGATGGTAGAAAGAGCCCAGGTATTCCATCAGACAGGCCAGATCAGCCACTAATTACCTGTGTTATTGTGGGCAAGTCATTCCACACCCTGTCTCCAGCAGCAAAATGGAGATAACAATGCCTGCTTCCCCTGGCTGTTGTACAGATAAACTCAATGATTCAGGGAAAGCGCCTAGCACAGGGCTTGGCCCTCAGTGAACGCTCTGTAAATGGTAGTTACCGTGACGGCTGCACTGCCCTGAAGGTAAGAGACACAGAGTCTCCAATGTGGTATGTGAGAACTGTTGCAGAGGCAGGTAGCCAAACATGGGACTGAGGACTACGGATGTGGCTTTGCATGAAAGAACAGTAAATGCATTCATTTCTCCAGCGTAACTAAGAGGAGCCCTCTTAGGAGTCATGCCTGTTGTTAGTATGGGTTGTAATCTGAACCTGTGTAGCCCTCCAGGACTACGGGGTTTAGAGGAGACCAAATGAGTTTACCTGTGGGGCCCAGTGCCTGGCCAGAGCAGGTGCTAAGCAAATGGAGATCCTATCCCCTCTCTCCCAGGGACTGTCAAACAGTGACCTCTGCCCTAGAGGCTGACCCCCAGCAGGCTGAAGGAACCTGAAGAACTATTTTCAGCAGTAAGTTCTGCTGAATACATTAATACTACAGCAATAATGATTATAACACAACTACACATCTTGAGCATCTTTTATGTGAAAGGCTCATGGAGGAAGCAATGGTATTTCTCTCATATGCTGGATGTTTCTCCCACTCTGAATTTCTATATCACTGCCTACGTATGCACTTACTCTGTATCACTTCTATTTCTTTCTTTATTATAAGTATGAAGCATCGCAAGCATAATTATCAATCATGATAATAAGAGGAGGCATAGCTTTCTTCCTTGCATTAGAGGAAGTTATTTAGGTGCAAGTCTGTCACCTTCAGTTAATTAAAGCCAGGAGAGATCTGTACTCGAGTTTACCTATCCATAAAAATAATTAGCACAGTGTACAGTCAGCCATATCCATGAGTTCCGCATCTGTGGATTCAACCAACTATGAATCAAAAATATTGTGAAAAAAATGGATGGTTGCCTCAATATTGAACATGCATAGACTTTTTTCTTGTCATTATTCCCTAAACAATACAGTACAACTATTTACAAAGTATTTACATTGTATCAGTATCATATATAATTTAGGGATGATTTAAAGTATAGGAAGATGTGTGTGTATGTTATATGCAAATACTACACCATTTTATAAAAGGGACTTGTACATCCTCAGATTTTGGTATCCGCAGGGGAGTCCTGGAATCAATATCAATCCCCACTGCACACCAAGGGACAACTGTATTTAAATAATACACTCTGTATGTAGATGGCTATGCTGTATCAAACACTTGCTAAATGCATTATGTGTGTAATCCCATTTAACCATCATTGCAAACAGCAAAGTTACTTTATTTTATAGATGAGGAAACTGAGTCTAAAAGACATTAAAGAACCTGTCCAAGCTAGTAAGTCTGTGTGAACAGATATTAACAAATGTGACTGAATGAACAAGGGCAAGCCTCTAAAGAGCTTAACAATTGCAACACAGTAGAGCTTTTAAATACCAAATTCCCATTCACAGAGGATTACAGGGATGGACTATTTCAAGTGAGGACTTACTGGAAAACGGGAAAAATTATTGTTTCCCCCCAAATCAAGAAAGGAAAGGTTCTCAGCACTAGCCCACAATGAACTGTGGTCCAATCACTGAGGAAAAGGGCAATTTTAATTAATTGCTGCTGGATCCATGTGGCCCACAAGAGAACCAAATGCTTCTGCATGAAAAAAGATTCATGAGGGAAGATAAAATATATTGTGTGCTTGGAAGCTAAACCATAAATGGGGAAAGGAAGGCTCTGGGGCAAGGCCTGACCTGGGCATAAGGGCGAGAATGGAGTTGGGAGCAAGAAGGGAGAATAACTCAGTGTTACGAGCTGGGCTTTAAAGCCAGCTTCTCTGGTTTAAATCCCTGCTCTGCAGCCTACTGGCTCTGGGACCCAGAGCTCATCACATTGTCGCTGTATGCAGAGAATTCTTCTCATGTTACACGAGACACACTAAAGATAGTTTATGCATAAGGGTCCTATGAGGTTTAGCTCAGAGCCTCCTACAGTGCATTAGTTTCTGCAGCTGCTGTAACAGGGTACCACAAACTTGGTGATTTAAAACAACAGAAATCTACTCTTTTACAGTTCTGGAGGCCAGAAGTTTGAAATCAGCATCACTAGGCTGAAATCAAAGTGGCAGCAGGGCCGTGCTCCTTTCAGAGGCTCTAGGGGAGGGTCTGTTTCCTGGCCTCTTCCAGCTTCTGGTGGCTGCCAGCATGCCTTGGCTGTGGCTCTATCACTCCAGTCTTCAAGAGCTGCATCTTCAAGTCTCTCTCTACTCTATCTTCACATCAGCCACCCTGTTGTGTGCCTGCACATTACATCTCCCTCTGCTTGTCTCTTATAAGGACATTCATAATTGCACATAGAACTCACCTGAATAATCCAGAATACTCTCCCCACCTCAAGATACTTAATCACATCTGAAAAGACCCTTTTTCCAAGTAAGTTAGCATTTACAGGCTCCAGGACTAGGACCTGCTATCTTTGAAGACTGAGTGGGAGAGGGCAGGGAATTATTCAACCTACTACAGAGGAAACCATCGATAAACATCAGCTGTCATTGCTCTTGTTACTATTAATAGAGATGAGACAAAAGGACTACACATCCAGAAAAGGGCTTATGGATTGACAAGCAAGTGAGGACCTAAAAAACCCTTGAGGGATGTGAGCACTTTATCCTGAGAACCAACAGGGAGGCCATGTGTATTACAGGGCAACCACAGCAGGTGTCCCCTAAACCTCACGTAAATTACCTGTGTCCACATTGTGGGCTCGGGATGGCAATGAGAAGAGCAAGGATGTTAGGGTCAGGGAACCCTGCACTCAAATCCCATTCCGTCTCTTCCTGGAGCAGGACGCTGGGGACTTCTTTACCTTAGTTCAGTGTCCTCTGTAAACTGGGGCTGGTTGAGGTTCAAATAGTACATGTCAATGATGTGGCACATAGTAGGTCCTGCAAAAATGGCTGTGATTACTATGACTGAATCAACAATATGTGCAGGCTCCTGCAGGTAGGATGAGCAAAGGAAACGACAGCAACCCCCACACGCGGGAAATTCCTTCCTCCCATCCTCATATGAAGGCATCGCAGGCTGGCACCAGGTGTGCACTGGAGGAAAAGCCCTAGTGGATTCCAGATGCAGAACTGAGATCCCCCTTCTGGGACACACATATTGCAGTCAGGCTTTTTCCATAGCCCATCGCATCTTTCTTCTGGAACCGGAGTTATGAATGACTTGGAGAAAGTTCAATGCAGCATTCTTATGGCGACTGTGATCTTTGTTCTGATAACTAATGAAATACTTCTGACACTTAATGAAATACCGCAAGAAATGAACAAGGGCTCTTTGGAGCCTTGTCTGAGATCAGAGTAACTCAAGCTTAAAATCTGGCTCCAATCCTTCCTAACCTACAGGCAGAAATGTACATACCATCAGGCCTAGCTCTGCTACAAACTCTGTTACTGAAAAGGGCTAAGGTTTCTGATTTAGAAATCAAAGCATATTGGAACACCGTTTATCTGCTTAGCATCAACAGGTAACTTCTCGTCAAACAATTCAGGGACTAAGTGCTATTCCTGCTTCAGAAGGTTAAAAAAAAAAAAATTTCCCTTGAAGTAGGAAAACAAAAATACCAAAAACAAGGAGTATGCATTTCAAACACTTGTATCCGCTTTCTCTGCTAACTACCCAGGATGGCCAGGGAGGTTTTCCAAGGAGAAACACAGATAAGGCCAAAGATTTCACTTCTTGCTATGTGGTTTCTGCCCCCCTGTAGGTAACAAGACTCCCTGGGTATTGACTGAAGGTCAGGAAATCGGCGTGTGGCTTTGTGAAGTTTAATTAACAGCAAGTTTTCCTATCCAGCATCATGAAGAGGCCCAGTCAGCTCCAGGGGCCCCTAGGAAAGAAACAACATATTGCTCCAAAGTTATTACCGATGAAATGCAAGTAGCTTCCAACAAAGCACGGGAAAGGAGGAGCTGAAAAAACAAATGATTCCTACCTGCAGCCAGGGACAGTTTCCAGGGGAGGTGGGAATGTGTGGGTAAAACTTGTGATCCAGGCCTGATCCAGGCTGTCCTGTTTCAAAATGAATGAACCTTTCAAACAAACACACATACATTCATGTGTGCACATGCAAACACACGCACATACTCCCGTACACACGTGAACATGGACACACAGACAACAAATTACAGAAAAGGACACAAGTCTCTAAATCCCAAAAATTATCTAGTCAATGGTAACAAAATAATCAAGCCATGTTGTTTTTGAATGGTGTCTTATGTTTTTTTAAGTACTTTTACAGCTGTTACCTCATTTGACCCTCACAACAGGCCTTGTGTGGTAGGCAGAGGACATATAATTATTCACATTTTATAGATTGCATTAAGTGATTCCCATAGGTCACCCAGTTAGCAGATGATGGAGCTGAGACAGGAAGTGGGGTCTAATGATTCCCAGCCCAGGGGTTTCTACAAGGCACGAAATAGTGATCCCTTCCATGGAAGGGGGCTGTCCAAGAAGAGACTAGCAAAAGGAGGACAGACGTGTGAACAACACTTTTAAGAAAAACTCATGAGACAGAAGTCTGAAGGGAGGGAATTGAGGAGTTACAATGTCAGTGCATCTACAGAGAAAAACCATCACATTCCAGAAGCATGTTTGGAAAGGTGTTTGAGGCCCAGCACGGTAGCTCACGCCTGTAATCCCAGCACTCTGTGAGGCCAAGACAAGCAGATCACTTGAGGTCAGGAGTTCGAGATCAGCCTAGCCAACATGGTGAAACGCCATCTCTACTAAAAACAAAAATTTGCCGAGTGTGGTGGCACGCGCCTGTAGTCCCAGCTACAGGCTGGGGCAGAATCGTTTGAACTCGGGAGGCAGAGATTGCAGTGAACCAAGATTGTGCCACTGCACTCCCGCCTGGGCAACAGAGTGAAACTCCGTCTCAAAAAATTAAAAAAAAAAAAAAAGAAAAAGAAAATGTGCTTGAGAGCTGCACTTCCTAGTCACCTTCTCTTCCCATTACTCTGGGTGGCAGAAAAGATGACAGGAACATTTAAAACAGCAGTTGGTCTCAATAATGCATCAATAAAAAGCAAGACCCCTTAATGACTAGAATAAGGACCTCTTTATTTTATGAATGTAGAAACTCAGGCCCAGAGAAATGAGGTGACTTGTCCAGGATCAAAGCATTCATAAGAGCTGAGGACTGAACTCTGAACTTGGGATACAAAGCTCTTTATTCTATACTGGCTGCCTTGGGCATTTACTATTTTTAACTTCATTATTGTCACTCTCCTTCATAAACACTTCTAAAGAAGAATGCTTAAGGGTAGGGTAGGGATGCGTGGTTTTTCCTCTTCTTCATTTTTCTGGGAAACAGGATCACTAAATTTCCCATAAACAACAACCAGAGTGGATGGGGGAAAGTAGCAGGTGGTCCTGCTGGAACAGAAGTTGTCCTATTGCTTGAGTAATCATAAGACCCCAAAATGCAAGTACTATTATGGTAGGCTGATAATGTCCCCCCTCCCTTCCAAAGATGTCCACATCCTAACCCCCAGAACCTATGAATGTCACCTTATATGGTAATGGGACTTTGTGGTGATGATTAAATTAAGGATTTTGACATGGGGGATTATCCTGCATTACCTGGGTGGGCCCAGTATAATCACAGGGGTCCTCCTTATAAGTGGGAGGTAGGAGGATAAGAGTCAGAGAAGGAGATGAGATTACAGAAGCAAGAGATCAGAGTGATGGGATGAGGGGCCACATGCCAATGCATGTAGGCAGCCTCTCAAAGCTGGAGAAGGGAAGGGCATGGTTTCTCCTCGAAGCCCCCAGAAGGAATGCAGTCCTGCTAGCACCTTGACTTCAGCCTTCTGACTTTCAGAACTGTAAGCGAATAAAGTGGTGTTTTTTTTTAAGCAACTAAGTGTGTAGTGAGTTTTCCAACATCAATGGGAAACTAATACACCTGTAACAAAACTACAGGGTCAAGCCTTAGCCCCCAGTTAACGCTGGCTTCTTGGATTGACAGAGACGGGGTGGTAGATGGCATAGCCAAACAGTTTGAAAAGCACAGGGCATTAAAGAGAAATTTAGATGGGCTTTACGCTGTATACATCATCTCACGGAAAAAATGTTGGCCATCCGTGTTTATAGGGACTGTCTTACTCTAAGAATTTCTTGTTCAGTCCCCTTAGGACTGCTTTAAAGTTTCTCTCTGGAAAGGAGCCTGTGGACTTCCCCCAGTCTCGCCTGGACACTCCCTCATTTACAGCCTGTGCTCCAGCCCCATCAGACCATTTATGAACATGACACGCTCACTCATGCCTCCAGGTCTCCACCCTGACCATCTGCTCTTTGCAGGAAGGCCCTCCTCACTCTTGGGCTCTGCTAAAATCTTTCCTTTTCAAAGCACAACTCAATTATTCCTCCGAAGCCTTCCCTGGCTCCTCCAGTCCTCTGTTGTCTTCCCCACTCCTCCCTGGGCACTTGACTTGTAAATGTCTGCTTGTCTTCCTGCTCCACCCCACCAGCATGAGCCCCTCAAGGATAAGGAGCACTTCTTCTCCACTTCGTGTCAGCAAACCACCACATCCCCCAACCACACCAAGCCTTTCCCAGCTCTGTCCCATCTTTTCCACCTAAAAAATGCAAACTAATCATTCAAGAAAGTACCTCCCACCATGAAGTGACCTTGTTCCCTAAGAATTAGTCCCACCTCTCTGCTCCCACAGCCCTCGGCTCATCCCCCAGGTAGAACACTCAGCACACTCCCTTAGGTATTCATACCTGAGCTGTTTCCTCATCAGACATGGAGGTCGTGGAAAACCACGCCTCTTTCACCTGTCTACCCCTCCTGTGTTGAGCACAGTGCCTGGCCCAAAGCAAATACACAAAGAATATTGGCTGAATTCAAATGAAAACAAAACTTTAAACAAGGCAATGTCTATTAAGCCCTGAGATCCAGAGGCAGCCCTAACAGCAAATAACTATGTGAATGAAGACTTTGCAGGGCCGGCTTCTAATGACAGCGAGTAGTGTTTCCTCTGGGCTTCTGGAGTTCACAGTAGAGCCAGTTTCAGTGTTCCTATATAACACTAAAAGCTTTGGGATAAATATTAGAGAAATATTTCATTTTCCATCTCAAAGAGGTGTTAGTTTATCAAACTTAGCTAAATTAATGAGTGTTACCTTTCACTTTGCAAAGGGCTTTCTAGAAAAGCAGGTCTGAAAAGAGCATGATGTCACACAGGATTGTGCTCTCTTGCTTGCCTTCTGCGTGACCTTGAAGGAGATATTTACTCCCTGACCCTTGAGTTTGGCATCCATAAATGAGAACACCACACATCTGTCACACAGGTTGTAATGAAGACAAGATAAAATGCTGCAGATCAAAACAACTGCCAGTGTGTCTGGCATGTGGAAGGCATTGAGACGCCTTTACTGAGCACTCAGGAGATACTGTGCTAAGCATGTGGTGTGAGTTATCCAACTCACAGCAACTCAAATGAGGTAGGTGTATTATTATTCCCACCAGGGAAAAGTTAAGTAACGTCAGCAGGATACACAGCCAGCAAGTGGCAGGGTCAGATGGGGCATCCAAACCTGTCAATTCCAGAAGCTGCACTCATAACTATCCTGTAGTTTACAGCCTTTCAGGGTGTGTAGCTCCTGTTCTTCTAGATTCTAATAAAGCACTGTATTTCAAAGCCCCAGTCATTGAGAGCTGGCCACAAACTGCTCTTGAAGTGTGGGTCTGCACGCCTGGGTAAGAGTTTTCCTCGCCCCACCAGACTCCTTCCCAACAGGAAATCAGCTCTACAGAAAAACTTCTATAGGAAACTGCTCTGGGAAGTTCTGGGAAGCCCACCCTCCTCAACCTCTTTCTACCCCCAAACACCTGAGGAATATGACACACTCCCCTCAGTGGGAACAGGGTCATGATTTTCATAGTTGAGGCTTTCATATCCCAGCCACCCACAACTGTCTCCAAGAGAAGAAAGTTGTCAACCTGGCACTTCTTGGCTCAAATTCATACTTGAGAATCTGAATTAAAGCCATCAAATATCCCATTCCCCAGATTCCAGCTGGTTAATGAGTGTGATGAATGACCAGAAAAGCTGGCTGATGTAGGCAAAGGCAAGGAAATCCAGCGGGAAGGAAAGCCTGCCAGATATCAGGCCCTTTAGCACGAGAGTGGTGAAAAGAATCACCTGAAGTCCTCAAATAAGAGAGGGCACTCTCTCATACCCTGTCTTTGTGGAAGCTGGGTGAAACTGACCAACAGACATTTACAACACATTTCTGTTAGGTTGTGTACATTCTGTTAGGTTGTGGGTTCTGGGCCACAGGGAGTCTTTCTGGATGCCATTTTCCCCAGACATTTTGGGAATGGGAAGAAATCCACCTTGCTTTCAGAGTTATAAAAGGGAAGGTCTTCAAAGGACTTGAACAGGCATTTTTCCAAAGAAGATACATAAACGGCCATTAAGCACATAAAAAAATGTTCAACATCACTGATCATTAGGGAAACGCAAACCAAACTACAATGAGATACCACCCCACACCCATTAGGATGGGCACTATCAAAAAAACAGAAAATAACAAGTGTTGGTGAGGATGGAATCCTTGTGCACTGTTGTGGGAAGGTAAAATAGTGCAGCTGCTACAGAAAACAATATGGCAGTTCTTAAAAAATCTAAAAATATGATTGCCCTATGATTCAGCAATTCCACTTCCCAATTTCCACCCAAAGGAACTGAAAACGCCCACGTTCATAGCAGTGTTTGTTATTCACAATTCCTAAAATGTGGAAGCAACCTAAATGTCCACCGATGGATGAAAGGATAAGCAAAATGTGGTCTACACATGCAATGGAATACTATTCAGCCCTAAAAAGGAATATGCTACAATATGGAATAAACCTTGAGGACATTCTGTTGAGTGAAATAAGCCAGTCACAAAAAAGACAAATACGGCATCATTCAATTTACATGAGATACTTAAGAGCAGTCAAAATCATAGAGGAAGAAAGTAGAATAGTGGTTGGCTAAGGGCTGCGGTGGGGGAAGGAAGGAATGTGAAGTTATTGTTTCATGGGTACAGTTTCAGTTTTGAAAGATAAAAAGAATTCTGTGAATGGATGGTGGTGATGGTAGCATAACAGTATGAATATACTCAATGTCACTGAACCGTATGCTTAAAAATAGTTAAGATGGTCAATTTTATGTTACGTGCATTTTAACACAATAAAATAATTGGAGGAAGAAAAGTTGAAGGGGGGTCCTATAGTAACAGGGGCTCCTTCCAGCACCCTCTAGTCTACCTACAGGTACCCATTTCCAGAAATTGAGGGGGAAGTCTCTCCTACCAAGGAGTCTCTTCGGTTTCACAGGTGTGAGTTGCTACAATGCGGCATGCTTTGCAGGACTCACCTAAACACCTTTCTTCCCTACTCGCCCCTTCCCCTTTAGCCATCACGGGGACACAGCCTTGGGCCTGGAGTGAAAGATGACTTGGTTGAGTGCCATTATGGAATCTGTTGGCCAAGACCTGAGGGATGAACCCCCTAGCCTGGAACCTCCCCAGGCTGCCATTGCCCTAACTAAATCACAGGGGAATGCCACCCTTTGTGGAGGATTTTTCTGAGCAAGCCACACTAAGAAGGGGCATAGAGCAGGGAGCACAGACACTAGGGTCTCGGCTGCACCCAGTCTGTGCTTCCCAGAGTCCCACCCATCTGCACGGGAGCTCAGTTCCTGGCTCCCTGTCTTCCTGAGTGGCCCCAGTTCACCTGATCCCTTCTGCTGCACTTGAGTTCTAACTGGAACTCTCTCTAACACACTATCTAATACCAGCCTTTAGACCCATAATGGGAGTTAGAGCATTCGCTTTGAGCATCCACTATGGGCCAGGCAATATGAATGTATTTAATGAGCGTCCACTATGGGCCAGGCAATATGAATGTATTATTTCATTGAATTATTCAACAACCCCACATGATGGGTATTATTATTACTCTCATTTGAAAGATAAAGCCCCTGAGGCTCAGAGAAGTGTAACTGTCCTAAGCTCTGAATCCTTGGGAGAGCTCCAATGAAGATTGATGTTATTTTTGAGGCTTTTTAGAGTAGGATTTATACTATGTATGTGCTTGTTTTAATGAGACAAAGGCCTGATATGGAAGCAAGTGGACTCAAGAAGTTTCCAGATATATTCCAGCTAAGTAAATTCTATTTATTCATCAAATCCTACCTGCTCTGTGCAGTCTTCCCTGACTGTTCCATTCCACAAGGATTCCTTCTTCCTGAACCCTGTTCATATCTCTACCGTCTCCCAGAGTGGGCAGTGTTTTTTGGGTTTGCCCTTCTCCACCACCAAAGTGTAAGGCCCCCAAGAATAGAGATTGTGACTTCTAATTTTTTTTTGAACTCACAGAATGCCTAGGATTAGATGCAAAGAAGATTACCCTGGTTAAAGGAGCTGAACATTGCAAGGAAGAGATGCAGCTCATTTTAAGCCTTCACTATTAAATCCCAGCCATTTGTCAAGACATGGCTCAGACAGCCCAATCTCCAAGCAGCTTTTCTGAACACACCAGCTGGAAGTCAGCAGCTTCATTTTCAGAATACCCATTTCAGTGAAAAGAACTTTAGTGTCAGACTCTGGCAGACCTCTTTTGAATTCTAGTGCTGTTGCTTCTCAAGTGGTAATCTTGAGCAAGTCACTTCATTCCTCCAGGCCTCGGTTTCATTGTTTATAAAATGTGAATAATAGTTTCTGCCTCACAGGGTTGTGTAACTGTAAATGTTGTCATGCATTTGAAAGAATGCCTGCACAGAAGACATGCTTCAACATGGGAGCCATTGTCACTACTATCTCCTCAGACTGCCTTATATTGAAGGCATTTACATGTGCGTCTTTTCCAACCGTCTAGAGGAGTGGTTCTCAAACTCTAGGCTATATCAGAAGCATTTAAAATGAAGACACGTAGGACATAGAACTGACCTACAAATCAGAATCCCCGTTAGGCATGGGAGATGGTGGGGACTTGGCAACTCTCTTTTTAACAAGCCACCCACTCCACAGCAAGTGATTCCGATACGTGCTCACCAAACTTGGAAAATTCTGCTAGACAATATTTGATTCCCAAAATCTTTTCCATGGAAACTTGAGTCTCCAAAGAGCTTCATCCAGACCAGTGCTTCCCAAACTTGGCTGGACTGGAATCAGACCAACATCTGAGGGTGGCCCCTAGAGATTCCGATGCTGGTTTGGAGTGTGACGTGGGTGTCAGGGTTTCTAAAAGATGGGAAAAAAAATTCTAACAGTCAGTCAAGGTTGAAAACCACTGTTCCATTGGATCTTGACCCCAGGTTTCTACAGTAATACCTCTGAGGCTTCAACCAGAGCAACTCAGATGTTACGTGTGTTATTACATAAACTGAGCCTCCATCTAAGATTGATTTTGCAGAACCGATTCTTCTGCTTAAAAAAAAATGGTAATTTTGCAAACAACTGCTCTAGCCTGTCAGCAAGAGCCATGAGGTCCCAAAACGTAGCTTTTATTCACCTTTATGTATGTCCCAGGGCCTTACAACATAGTAGATGTTTAATAAATATCTGGTGGAAGGTTGAATAGCTTCATTTGTTATCTGACTCCAATTAAGTTTCCTGTTGCCTAGCAGAGCAACCTAACAATTTCTTAAACATCTTAACTCCAACAGCCTTTTCCTCAAACCTGAAACAGAGAGTGGAGCGGACAGCCATCCTGAAAACATGCTGACATTTCTCCTTGGGGTCAAATATACTATGCAAGTACCTAATGACTGATGAATATAAGCAAATGTGATTTTCATCAGCCGGAAGGAGCATGACATTTGTAGGCAGCATAGGCCTCCCAGGCTAATATTTGGATTATTTCATCAGTAACTGTCAAATCACAAGAGCATGATAAAAACTTGCAGGAACTTCATAGTAAACAGTTTAACTGGCCCCCGTCAATACATTTGAAGAAAAAAATTTCCTGCTGCCAAAACACACAGGCACAATGCCTGCAGCACAGGCCTGTGGCCAACAAGAGCCTGATCCTCAGGCAGCTCTTCTAGGTTCTCAACCACAGAGGCTTTCAAGAAGCCTCTTTCCCACTCAGGCCCCACCCACATCCAGCCCTCCAACCCTTCAGCTGGCACCCGCAGGAGGATGAGTACTGCAGGGATCTGGGGGTGACTAGCACCGCCTTCAAAACTCAGCTTGTCCACTGGCTCTAGGTCCTCTGATTCCTCAGCTATAACATCTACTTCATCAGGTCACGTCCTTAGAGCCATGATGGCCTGGGTTTCAAGCCTGACCCTATTTCCTCACCTCTAAAATGAAGATGCTATTAGCAACTCTCTTATAGGATCATGAGTGTAAAGTGATAAGAACAGTGCATGGGGAGGACAGGCAAGGTGACTCATGCCTGTAATCCCAGCACTTTGGGAGGCCAAAGCGGGCAGGAGTTCGAGGCCAGCCTGGCCAACAAGGTGAAACCTCATCTCTACTAAAAATACAAAAATTAGCTAGGCGTGGTGGTGCATGCCTGCAGTCCCAGCTACTAGGGAGGCTGAGGCACAGGAATCATTTGAACCCAGGAGGTGGAGGTTGCAGTGAACCGAGATGGTGCCACTGCACTCTAGCCTGGGCAACAGAGCCAGACTACATCTCAAAAAAAAAAAAAAAAAAAAAGAACAGTGACTGAAAATACAGGTTGGATATTTAATAAACCTTAACTATTATAAATTTGCAATTCTAAAATTAAGAGTTTTGAAAATCAAGATTTGTCTTTCCTTTTCAGGTTTTTGTCAGTTTGGTGACAAAACTCATTGGCCAACAAACCTGATCTTTTTTTTTTTTTTTTTTTTTTTTTTTTTTTTTTTTTGAGACGGAGTCTCTCTCTGTTGCCCAGGCTGGAGTGCAGTGGCGCGATCTCGGCTCACTGCAAACTCTGCCTCCCGGGTTCACGCCATTCTCCTGCCTCAGCCTCCCGAGTAGCTGGGAATACAGGCACCCACCACCACGTCTGGCTAATTTTTGTGTGTGTAGTTTTAGTAGAGATGGGGTTTCACCATGTTTAGCCAGGATGGTCTCGATCTCCTGATCTCATGATCTCCCTGCCTCGGCCTCCCAAAGTGCTGGGATTACAGGCGTGAGCCACCGCACCTGGCCACAAACCTGATCTTAACTGGTATCAGGCTACTTATGGTCTTTTTGTTGTATCCTGCTTGGTGAGAACATCCATATGTTTCACTGCAGAAATAATAATATGTTTGATTATGGGATGCTGTCCCATACTACAGAAGAAATGCTATTAACATGTGAAATAAGTCTGAATTACCTTTTTAAAATCTGGGCAGCTCTGAATTCCAAAACATATTGGCCATAAGTATTTCAGATAAGGGACTATGGGCTGGGCGCAGTGGCTCATGCCTATAATCCCAGCACTTTGGGAGACCGAGGTGGGCAGATCACTTGAGGTCAGGAGTTCAAGACTAGCCTGGCCAACATGGTGAAACCCCACCTCTACTAAAGATACAAAAATTAGCCAGGTATGGTGGTTCAAGCCTGTAATCCCAGCTGCTCGGGAGGCTGAGGCATGAGAATAGCTTGAACCCGGAGTCGGAGGCTGCAGTGAGCCCAGATGGTGCTACTGCACTCCAACCTGGGTGACAGAGTGAGACTCTGTCTCAAAAAAAATAAGGGACTATGGAGCTACGCTATTATGGGATTGTGGTTGGGATCAAAAGAGACAACATACATCTAGCCTTCGGCTTTAGGAGCAGACCCTCCTAGAGGGTGCTCAGGTTTCCATGTAGAAAGAGAGAGAGAGAAGGAAGCATCCCTTTGGGGCTGCCTCTCTCCTTCCCCCTCCATGCTCAGTCTTGGAACTCACTGTTCTTCACTCCTCTCTTCTGTCTACTCAAACTTGGCTCATCCTTCAGAATTCAGCTGAAGAACCCTTCTTCCTGAAATGGTCCTCTCTCTCCAAACCCCTACTGCACCAGGTAAAGAGCATGTGGCTGGGGAGGGTGGATGTGTTGCATCTCCTTTCCACCTTCAGGCGGCTGGCAGTGACAGCTTACATCACCGAGCTAAGACAGACTCTCATGCAGCAAGTGGCCACTGTGGCAAAGGGTGGCCATGGAGACTGATGCTGAACTGTGAGTGGGCAAGAGGGGCAAGGCAGCCCACCTGATAAACTCAGGCCCTGCCTGCTGGGCATTAACAGGGCTTGACAAATGAATTATGCATTTCTTAAGCACAGAGAGCACATCTTACACTTTCTGTTCTTGTCCACATTTGTTTTTTGTTACTGTTTTTGCATTAGTATTCTCCCAGGATCTATCAGGAACCTAGGCACCAAGACACCCAACAAATACTGCCGGATGAATGCAGTGATCTGTTAATATCTATTGCTTCACTCACTGACAAGCTCTTCTCAGCACCGCAATGCCTACTTTGGCATATTTATGCTTCTTAGAGCTATACCACTATTTTGATGACACTATGCCATTTCTAGAGTTTACATTTTATGACTCCGAAACAGTTTAGGTCCTTAGACATATCCTCAAACCAATGTGTTGACTCAAAAAACTTAGGAGAAACTTACTAGAAAAGTTCACAGAATCTGGAAGCCTACAGCTTTGGAGCATTCTAAGGCTCCAAACATTCAACTTATCCTAGGATTGGCAACTCATATCAGCTCTCCGGTTAGACACACGTCTTGCCGTCTTGTGTCCTCAGCTCTAATCCAAAGCCTGAGGATCTCTCCTTCCCGGGACCAGGCCAGCACTCCCCTCCTGCTTTCACCCCTCTAGGAGACCTCCCTAAAATTCTTCCTAAGGGCATTCTCAGAATTAGCCTGGCTTTGAAGATTATTCAGAACCACAGAGGGAGGTGGGAGTGGCCTCAACGCTTTACAAGGCTGCAAAATAAATCAAAAGGTGAAAGGAGCTTCGTGAAGCCCAGAGCTCCTTGCCACCTGGCAGAGCAATGCATTAGTCGCACTGCCTGTGGTGCAGAGCAGCTTGCGAGGCAGGGGCAGGGACAGGGGCAGAAACTGGGACAGGGACGGAGGAGGGGCACAGACAGGGGCGGGCGTGTACCTTCTGTCCGCGGTGACTTTGCGGCCCTGGGGCTGTGGGTGCCGGCTGCCTCGCAGCACGGTGGGGCCCTGGCGGCTGGCGTCCGTACCGGCCAGCGCTGGCGTCTCGTCGCGGCTCCTGTGCAGTGGCACAGACGTGCGCACGGCCGATACCACGTGGTCCGCGAAGGCGCGCGCGGGGGCGCCAGGCCGCTGGCCGCCGCGCATGCGGTAGGAGCGGGGCAGGCAGGGCCGCGTCTGCTCCATCACGCCGCCGCTGCAGCTACGCGAGCAGGCAGACCAGGGGCCCCAGGCGCCCCACACTCCCGGGGCGCCGCCGCCGCCGCCCTCGGGGGCGCCCTCCGACTCCATCCGCTGCGGGACCTGCGGAGACAGAGGCGGGTTAGGGGACCAGAACACCGCTCCTCTCTTCACCCAAAAAGCTTTGAGCAGGGTCGACTTATCCATCAGGCACAAGTAGGCACAGTCTGTTTCAAAGACAAGTATTAATACAATCCAGCCTGGTTTAGAGTTAGTTTTTGGAGGAAAGAGGGCCCCGCGAAGGCAAAAATGCCTAGGCCCCGCGAAAGTCATAATGCGGCCCTGGCTTTGGGTGTCATGGCCTTGGAGGGCTCTAAGTGCATGGTACCCTCACCTCTTAGGCGGTTTCAGGAGTCCCCCTTAACCTCCAACTCGGTCTTCCGGATTCCCGCCAGAGGGACTGGACTTCCCATAAACTGCAAGGAAGACATGCCTTGTGTCACCCTGCGGGAAAGGCAAGGAACTGGACACAGTGGTTGAGAGGCCACCGCTTTAGAGCCGGACTGCCTATGGTTACACCCCTGCCACCACTTCCTAGTGTGTCCAGAGTTTGTTCCTTCCGGTGGGTTCGTGGTCTCACTGACTTCAAGAATGAAGCTGCAGACCTTCACAGTGAGTGTTATAGCTCTTAAAGGTGGTGTCACGGAGTTTCTTCCTTCCAGTGGGTTCGTGGTCTTGCTGACTTCAACAATGAAGCCGCAGACCTTCGCTGTGAGTGTTACAGCTCTCAAAGGTGGCACGGACTCAAACAGTGAGCAATAGCAAGAATTACTGTGAAGAGAGCAAAAGAACAAAGCTTCCACAGCATACAACGGTACCTGAGTGAGTTGCTGCTGCTGGCTGGGAGGGATGGGGGGGGGGGGGGGGGCGGGACGCCAGCTTTTATTCCCTTATTTGTCCCCGCCCTCATCCTGCTGATTGGTCCATTTTACAGAGTGCTGATTGGTCCATCTTACAGAGTGCTGATTGGTCTATTTTACAGAGTGCTGATTGGTGCATATACAATCCTCTAGCTATACACAGAGCGCTGATTGGTATGTTTTTACAGAGTGCTGATTGGTGCATTTACAATCCTTTAGCTAGACACAGAGCCCTGATTGGTGCGTTTACAATCTTCTAGCTAGACAGAAAAGTTCTCCAAGTCCTAGGAAGTCCCCCTGGCTTCACCTCTCACTAGCCATGTGACTGGGAAGTTTCTGAATCTCTCTGAGGCTCACTGTGCTTTAAAGATGGATAGTACCAGTACCTACCTTGTAAGCTGTAAGGGGATTTAGGTTAGGCCATCCATGTGCATAGCAGAGAGCTTGGCACTAAACAAATATTTGTTAGTAATGATAATAATGTCCCTGCTTCCATGGTAACTTGGAAGAGGTGAAAAATGTCAGAAGGTTCAAAAGCTCTATCCAAAGAGTGATCTACACCCTCATTTAACTGGTCATTTCAGAGACCTACTGTGCCAGGCTCCATGCCAAGAGTAAGCACACTGTAGTTTATTCATTATGCAGACATGCTCTGAGCACCAGCTGTATGCCAGTGCTGAGCCAGGCCCAGAAGACAAGGGAAAACGCATCACAGGTCCACACAAGTGCTTAGATCCAGCAGCAGATGAGCTCTATGCAGCCAGTACAAGATTGTGGGAGGCTTTTGGAAGGGACTGGCTGTCCAGGCTGGGCAGGGTGAGGGTGGGAGAATTGAAAAGACCTCAGAAGAGGAAACGGGAGTCACAGTCATAACTGTAATTGTTCAGGCACCTACTCGGTGCCAGATTACATAGCTCATCTCAAGAAGAGATCATCCTAGGTAAGCCAGGTGGGCCCTAAATCCAATGACAGGTGCCCTTATAAGACATGGAAGAGAAGACACGGACACAGAGACAAAGGCAGTGTGACTCCTGAAGCAGAGATTGGAGTGGTGTAGCCACAAGCCAAGAAATGTGCGTAGCCACCAGAAGCTGGAAGAGGCAAGGAAGGATTCTCCCCTTAGTAACTTTGGAAGGAGCGTGGCCCTAGTGACACCAGTTTTGAACTGCTGATCTTCAGAATTTCAAGAGAGTAAATGTCTGTTGTTTTAAGCAATCCAGTTTGTGGTAATTCATTATGGCAGCCCTAGGAAAATAATGGAGTGTGCTTATACTTGGAGAACAGGGAAGGAAAATGGGCCAGCACGGGCCGCACTCCTCCTCTGTGTCCCATGCTGCCCAGATGGCACATGTGTAAATGGCCCGGCTCTGCGGCACAGGCAGCACTAGTGCCAGTTACACCTTCCAGGGCCCCTCAGCTCCCCCAGCCACCCAGAGAGGTTGATATTATATGGCTTCTTTTAGAGGGAAGAAACTGAGAACCTAGGAGACTTTATGACTTGTCCTCCATCTCAGGCTAGTGCAGGGCACAGACAGGACTAAAATTGTCTCCTGACCCCTGGTCTAACATTCATTTTTCCCCCTGCAGCATGTGGCCTCCCTGCCTATGTTGTTGCTAGAAAACAGAAGGTTAAAATGAGTAGAAATAAAACCACTTCGATAATTGTTCTAGTGGAAGGATCAATGGGATAAACGAACAAAGGCAGAAATATGTTTCTGGCACATTTGGAGATTTCAGTTATCCACTGCCTCCTGATCTCTCATTAACACAGATAACTAAGACACTGCCTATAATAGTTGGATTAGACATGCAGCTATACTCAAAATCCACTTCCTAGAACTAATCCCACCCTTAATTTAGTTCCTATTGCCAAATTGGGCAAGGTCCCTGGGGGAAGAAAACATGAAGCCACATTCCGTCCTATTCTATTCATAATAATTCTCTCTAATTTATAGTTGAATTATGGTGAGTGACTTGAAATTCCATCTGAGTCCCCATGGTGAGAAACTAACCACATGCTCCAGAATTGTATTTTTATAGTATGTAGCCAGAAACAAACAAATAAACAAAAACACAGAAAAACAGAAAGGAAGGAAGGAGTAGAAACAGAAAGAAAAAGAAAGGAAGAAAAAGCCAATCAAAGAAAAAATGAGGGGATGAGGACTTGAGATGTTAGCCTGCTAGTTGTATCGACCACCCAGCCTCCTTCCACTCCTTCCTGATCCTCCTAACAACCCTCTCCCCTTCTGTTCTCATAGTCAAGGAGTTTTCTGTAAGGCAAGATGCAAAATGGGATAACTTTCAAGTGTTTTGAGACATAATATTCCTAAAATTAGGACGAACTAACAGGACCTCTGTTAGTGACAGGCAGCAAAACCAAATAATAAATCATGGTAAGAGACAAAAATAATTGAACCTCGAAGCTTTATAACCTGCCAGCGTGCTGCCCCGTCCCCAATACATACTGACATGTGAAGACCAAAGCAGAAAACCTGTTCTAAAATGCATGCTAAACCGCTGGTTTTCTTCATTTATAAATAATTCTAACAAATCAATAAGAAACAGACAACCCAGTGGAGACAGGATCTAAGGGTATGAAGAGGTGGTTCATAGGTGTTGTGGACTGAACCTGTCCCTCCCCACCATTCATATGCTGAAGCCCAAATCCTCAGTACGATTGTATTTGGAGGTGGGGCCTTTAGGAGGTAACTAGGTTTAGATGAGGTCATGAGGGTGAGGCCCCCATGATAGGATTTATGTCCTTATAAGCAGAAGAGAGACCAGAGTAAGGAAGAGAAACCAGTTTTCTCCCTCTCTCTCTTAGCCCCACTCCCCACCCCACCATGTGAGAACACAGGGAGAAGGCAGCTCTCTGCAAGCCAGGAAGAGAACCCTCTGCAGGAAACCAAATTGCTCAACACCTTGATCTTGGACTTCCCAGCCTCCAGAACTATGAGAAATAAATTCCTGTTGCTTAAGCACCCAGTCTATGGTTTTTTATTACAGCAGCTCAAGCTAATATACAACAGGAAAATAAATAACATATGAAAATTGTTTAACATCACATATATTTAAAATAATGCAAAATAAAGCACCAAGATTCCATTTAAAACCCATTAGATTGGCGAATATTATAAAGTTTGACAATACTGATATGGCAAGAATGTTCATTGCTGATTAGAATCTAAATTTGGGCAACTTCTTGGGAGAGAACTTTGCAATACCTATCACAGTTTCCAATACACATAATCTTTCACCAGCAGCTCTACTTTTAGTAGTTCATCTTACAGATATACTAAAAAATACTGTAAAAAGTTGTATATATACACATAAAGACTTAAATTGCATCATATTTTGTAAGAACAACAATGAAAAAAAGGAAGCAACCTAAATGTTCATGAATAGGAGCCTGGCTAAAATGAAATCTATCCAAACAATGGAATGTAATTTATCTGGTAGGATGAGGTAGATTTATATCTGTTAAAATGGACAGCTCTCCATATATTTTTTCACTATATTAATTAGTGAAAAAAACAAAACTATAGGACAGTGTAAGAGAATAAACCTATTCGTTGATATCACTCTAAGTGTTTAGTTGCAACATTAAAAAATCACTGATATTTGACCTTTTTTGATCTACAAAAATATAATTTCATATGATTAATACTTTCATATGATTCAATCTAATATGAGTAGCTTTCTGACCTTGGCAACTAACAGAGCCCAACTAGAAAATCTTTTCCCACCAAACAAGGCAGCAAGAAAGATAAGGCAGAATGCAGTGTGTCCTCATCACCCACCCCTCACCAACTTCCTATACTAGCCAGTTGCCCTGGGGATCACATCAACACCTTGCAGCAGCTGGCAAGGCCTATTAGCAGGTGTTTAACAGTGATGCCAATAACAACCATTTAATTAGTAACAGAATACAGGCCAACCGAAGGCTAATTATTTTATATATATTATCTAATTAATCCTCAAAACACCCACCTAAAGAAGCTATCATCATCTCCCTTTACGGATGAAAAACTGAGGCTTAGAGTTTGTTTCTAGAGTTCAAAAAATTCATAACAGTTCATGAGCACCCAGGATACCTCCTGTGATTTCCAGCAATGATTAGAGTGACCTTAGGGGTGGCTAAGATTCTGCACTGTGTACACATGAACAGAAGGTCACAAAAATTGGAGTGATTGCGTTTAAATGACTTTATACCCAATGTATTAGTCCGTTTTCATGCTGATAATAAAGATATACCCAAGACTGGGCAGTTTACAAAAGAAAGAGTTTTATTGGATTCACAGTTCCACAATCATGGTGGAAGGTGAAAGGCACATCTCAAGAGAGAAGAACAAGAGAAGAGAAGAAAATCATACAGGGAAACTCCCCTTTATAAAATCATCAGCTCTCGTGAAACTTACTATCACGAGAATAGCACAGGAAAGACCCGCCCCCATGATTCAATTGCCTCCCACCAGGTCCCTCCCACAACACATGAGAATTGTGGGACCTACAGTTCAAGATGAGATTTGGGTGGGGACACAACCATATCACCCATAGACTGGTGGGTCTTAAGAAAATCTAGGGTAAAGTTATTTAAATGATCAGAAAAATAAAACAAACAAAAGAGATCTTCCATTGTGGAAAACAACATGCTGGTGTAAGGAAAGACGTGGAGGATGAAGTTAACATTGGATGGCTTCAGCCTTCTATGAAAGAGGTAAGGTCTGCCACTGAGGGGAGGGAAGAGATATGCTGGAGGATTACAGACAGAAGAAGCCCAGTGGAAGAACAAAAATACCCCTTATCTGCCCTAACTACTTTAACACAAACCCTCTGATACTCACAAGATTCATTTCAAGGATGTATATTTCCATTTTGCAGATGTAGTCACTGAGGTTCAGAGTGTCCATGTAGTCTAGTGGATGATGTGGGCTTTGAAAATATATGTGAGATAAAATAATGCGAATCTGCTAGTATTGCTTGGTAGATAAAATGAAATAGCTAGGTAAGGCATCTAACATGTCCCCCAGCAGGGACAGAGAAAATCTCCACTTTGTCCCTTCATTAGGAGAATGTACATTACCATTCAGAAGCTTTATAATGTGTAAGACACAGGTCCAACCCTAGAATCAAATCAGTGCTCTCTCCGCTTCACTGGAGATTTTAAAGGATGGGGGCGAGGTGGGTGTCAGGGTAACATAACAGAATTAGAAGAGGAGCTTGTTCAAAGCACACATGCCATGCCGTGACCCTTCCCCCCAGAGATTATGACCTGCCCTGCATGGGGTGAGGCTAGGGTTAAGGGGGCCATGTATTTTGGATGAAATCCTCCAAACCTGATATCCCCCTCCTCATTTAAAAACTACTGCTTGATATTATGGTGCCTCTCTAAATAGTCATGATGGGGCATAAGCCAGGGAGCAGGAAACAGAAACAACATCCAGAGCCCGGCACGGTGGCTCATACCTGTACTCCCAGTACTTTGGGAGGCTGAGGCAGGTGGATCATTTGAGGTCAGGTGTTCGTGACCAGCCTGGCCAACATGGTGAAACCCCATCTCTACTAAAAATACAAAAATTAGCTGGGTATGGTAGTGGATGCCTGTAATTCCAGCTACTCAGGAGGGTGAGGCAGGAGAATCACTTGAGCCCGGGGGGCAGAGGCTGCTGTGAGCCAAGATTTCGCCACTGCACTCCAGCCTGGGCGATAGAGAAAGACTCCATCTCAAAATTTAAAAAAAAAAAAAAAAAAAAGAAAGAAAAGAGACAAAAGAAAAAGAAAAAGAAACAGCACCTAGAGAAGTTAGAGAAGCAGTGTAGTCCCCTTCCCATTTAACTCAACTTGGGCTGTGCAAGAGACTGTGACAGTGTTAGAGGGAAATTGAAATCCCCCCAAAGACTTTGGATTTGGAGCTGGATGCCCTAACTGACCATATTTTGAGATCAGCTCTATGGAAGTGTTGGTTAATGTTAGGCAGGGACATTTGCATAAATATATATCCATAGGAAGGTGTATATATGGGGTAGCATTCCCCGTTCCTTAGGTCTTTAGTCACATCTCCATATTGGATGAAATGTGGTGGGAATGTATTCAGGGGCCCTGCCAGCTAAAGCCAAGGTAGGCAATGTGGGTCAATGGACACTTCCTCCCTGGAATTTGAATTTCCAGCAAATTGACGAGCAGACCAAATGGCTTTGAGTCCTTGGCTCCAGCAGCAGCTCCTTTGAACTTGCTGTTTATGCTGAGACCAATCTTGTGCAATTGCTCTCTGATGTGCCTCACTTCCCACCTGCTTCCTAGACTGATTATTGTAAACTCCCTATTGCTTATGTTAGTTTCTGTTGCTTGCAGTAAAGAACCCTAAATGATATCTAAATCAGTGGTCCCCAACCTTTTTGGCACCAGGAACTAGTTCCATGAAAGACAATTTTTCCACAGATGTGGTGGTGGTGGGGAGGTAGAGATGGTTTCAGGATGAAACTGTTCCATCTCAAATCATCAGACATTAGATTCTCATAAGGAGTGTACAACCTAGATCCTTCACATGTGCAGTTCACAATAGGGTTCGCGCTCCTATGAGAATCTAATGCCACTGCCGATCTGACAGGAGGTGGAGCTCAGATGGTAATGCCCGCTGGCCCGCCGCTCACCTCCTGCTGTGCTCACCTCCTGGGTTCCTAACAGGCTGCGGCCCAGTACTGGTCCACAGCCCAGAGTTTGAAGACCCCTGATCTAAATGATTGCAAATATTATAATATACACATAAAATGTGGTAATCAAGATAATGTGAAATGAACTGGGTCTGCCTTTGGCACAGGACTTGGAGGACAGAAAGCAGCTACTGGAACGAGCAAAGGCTGGGAGAGGGAGGTGGTCTGGACTTGGCAGAGGCCTCATGATTAAGCGAGCCCAGGGCAGAAAGAGTCATTTAGCGGCAGTAATTGACCACAGCCAGAGTAACTAGAGAACCATGGTCTCCATGAAACATGATGGGACCAAGTGAATCAGAGGCACACAGGAGAGACAGCAGGAGAGCTTTGAGAAGAACAGGAGAGGTAATTATCAGAGCAATTGTGGATGGGGTTTATTTCATCGTAGCCTTTTTAAGGGAAATGAACATAAATGACCAAAATATAAGGATGGTCAAATAAATGAGGGTCAAATGACTCCGTGAAGCATCATAATCATGAATAATACAGAGCAATATGGAAATAGTCTTATAATACAATATTAATTGAAAAATGTCAAATATAAACTTATAACGACACCATGATTATAATAATGTAAAGATTCAATAGCATAGGAACAGAGCCTGGAAGGCGACATGGAAAAATGAAAACATACGATCTGTTACTGAAGCTGGACCCAGGATAAGTTTTCTTGTAATTTAAAAAATTTCAGTCATGGTTACAATATTGCTTGCTCAATAAATAAAAATAAATAGATTAAATGGAGAAAGATTTGGAGCAGATTGTGGAGAGTGGGAGGCACAGAGTGAACTAAGAGTCGGTGATAGTCTTGTCACAGAAAACCCTGGAAATTTCTCATCGCCACCAGTAAATTCATAACCAGGAACAGCTCTCAATGTTTTCAATGGATTTGGTTTCTGTACTAATGTGAAATCATGTAAGGTTTCACTGGTTTCTAATTCTCTTTCTACAAAATAAACCTCCCATCTGTTCTTCATAGAAAACGAGTCACATGCAAAGTCTGAAATTCTAAAGTCTCATTCTAAGAGAGACTGGAAAAAGTAGGTTTAGTTTTAGCCACATAACCAAGTCAACACTCTAAAGCAAACATTTCAAAAATACACCTTAGAGTTTGAGCCCTGAGAACAAAGTTTTGGGAACCTGAGAGCAAATGAAAGCAGGAACATATAGCTGGCTGCTCAGCTAGGACAACCTGGGGCCTGTGCAGGATCTCGGGGAGGTGGGACCACTTCATAGAAAATCTCCAAAGTTGGCCAGGCGCAGTGGCTCACGCCTGTAATCCTAGCACCTTGGGAGGCCGAGGCGGGCGGATCACCTGAGGTCAGGAGTTCGAGACTAGCCTGGCCAACGTAGTGAAACCCTGTCTCTACAAAAGATACAAAAATTAGCCAGCCATGGTGGTGCACGCTTGTAATCCCAGCGACTCAAGAGGCTGAGGCAAGAGAATCGCTTGAACCCAAAGAAGGAGACTATAGATGTTAAACGAGACTTTAGAATTTCAGACTTTGCATGTGACTCGTTTTCTATGAAGAACAGATGGGAGGTTTATTTTGTAGAAAGAGGATAGAAACCAGTGAAATCTTACATTTCAAGCGAGGAGAAGGAGGTTGCAGTGAGCCGAGATTGCGCCATCGCACTGCAGCCTGGGCACCAAGATCAAAACTCCGTCTCAAAAAAAAAGAGAATCTCCAGACTCCAGCCAGATCTAAATTCAGGATTATCACTATGGTTTTCTCTGAGACATATGATTTAATGTTACATCTTGATCAACTATCTAGACTCTGACATGACACATTGCAAAAGGCCCCAAATCTTACCTTTCGGCATTCCTGTTAATGCCAGCAGCTGCAGTATCAGTGTAAGAACTTCACAATATGGAAGACGGGAGCACAATACATTTAGCCTTGATTATTGGATCAGAATTGCCCCAATAGTAATTATTATGTAAATGAGTTCTACAAATGCATTTCAGGAACAGTTAAATGATGTATTTGCACAAAACCAAAACAAAGAAGGAGTGGGTAGAAGCCAAGGGAAACCAAGATAAATGAGGAATGAGAAAGCCACGCTTTAGAGAAAATACGAACCACACAGAGGAAAGCACCACTGACATGCAGCCACCCAGCAGCTAAGCAGTTCTGAGTGGTGTTCTGCACTTTCCAGCTCTACCCGAAGGCTTTCTCTCAATACCTGTGTCCTCCCAGTTGGAGAATTCTCACAGTAAATGATCTCAGACACACAAACTCCACCATACTTCTCCAAGTATATGTTATTGAGTGTATACTCTGAACACGTGGACATGCCCCTGCCCTATTTCTCCTACTGCTGTGCTATGCTTCTCAAGGTGAGAGCCACAGGGTAATTTGCAACACAATCTACCTGACATATAACTTGAGAAATGCAGATTCCTGGCTCCTACACCAAACCTAGTGAATAAGAACCTCTGGGGAAAGGCCCAGGAATATGCATTTTAAATAAGCTCTCCAGTGATTTGAATGCATCCTCTGGTTTGAGAATCACTGGCCACTGGACACCTCTATGTGAGACTCAAAGAGGAGAGGGCTAAACTGAGCTCATAGGCTGCTACTTCCTTAGCCCCCAAATGCTCTAGCCACATGATTTTATTACCCTCAAATTTCCTGCATTTTGAACCACCCCTTCTACTTCTGCCATTCAAGTTGAGGCCAACTCAGGATTTCTCATATGAGACAAGGAAAGATTCATGGACTGAGAACTTCCCCTCATATGGTATGTAAGCTAAGCAGATTCCACTGGAAATACTGTATACTTTTAATAAAAGAGGTATAACAGCAAACGGGAAATGTAGAAAGATGAAAGAAGAGGAAAGGGTGGACTCGTGGGAAGCTCTGGACTGGACCCTGCAGGCTGGTCCCAAGTCTGCCGTCCCTCTTTGTGATTTGAGGCCAGCCAGTCTGTGGCTCGGGACCTCAGTTTCCATATCAGTAAAATGAGCTGGTTGGACTTAACGAGGGCTGAGGTCCCTTCCAGTGCTAACGGCCTCTGATCTTTCCTGGAAGCACGCTTATATTTCTTGCCACTTAATTGATTCACTTCAAGTACCACAACAGGGAGAGGCAATCCCAGGTTGTACCCAGGGCTCCCCACTGCCAGCAAAGAGGCTGTGAGCACAGAACTTCCCTAAACACAGGGCAAAGGAGGCCCGGATGCATTTCCATGATCTTTAAAAGCAGGGCCCAGCCAAAACTACGATGCAATGAGGTAAATATTTGGATGTGATCTGCATAATCGGAAACACTCTTCTTTCTGAAATTGACCTGACTCTTTCATCACCAGCCACATGGAAATTGTACTTTGTTATAACTAGAAAATAACACAGAGCATGTGCCTTGGTACCCACTCGGCCCTGTGTTGCTGCGTAGTTACTCAGGAAACAGAAGCAGATGTCTCTGTGTAGTGCCTGGTGTGGTTTTTTGTGCTAGCCTCATGCTCTCCACGTCAAGTGGCTATTTGCAACCCAAGCCAACCAGGACAGTCAAAATAATGAGTAATGCATGAAATAAAGAGTGCTGGCTTCTGGACCCAGAGGCCGATTCGGGGAACAGCAATCTTCCAGCAGAAGAGTCTGCCTGGTGACTTGGCTGTCTGCATCTGGGTCAATATTCAGCACTCCCCAGGAAGCCCCTGAGATCAGCAGGCCGCTTAACAAAGGCAAGCCGAAAGCATTTTCATGGAAAGCATCAGCATCCGGCACAGAACAGAGCATGCAGCAAGTGTTCAACAAACACCTGAGTGAAAGAGGCTGCAAATGGATTGAGATTTGACCTTACCTGGATTCCCTGCCTTAGCCTTTCCCTCACTCACTCAGGCTTCCCTGTAACACCAAAGGTATTTTCTTTTAAGATGGAGTCTCCCTCTGTTGCCCAGGCTGGAGCACTGTGGCACAATCTTGGCTCACTGCAACCTCCGACTCCTGAGTTCAAGGTTCAAGCGATTCTCCTGCCTCAGCCTCCTGAGTAGCTGGGATTACAGGCACACACCATCATGCTCAGTTAATTTTTTTTTTGTATTTTTGGTAGAGACGAGGTTTCATCATGTTGGCCAGGCTGGTCTTGAACTCCTGACCTCAAGTGATCTGCCCACCTTGGCCTCCCAAAGTGCTGAGATTACAGGCATAAGCCATCACGCCTGGCCGCCAAAGCTATTTTCTTAAAACCTAGCCCTACTGTGTTACTCTCCTGCTTACCAATGTCTCCTGGGTCCTCACTCTCCAAAAGATAAAATCCAAAATTACTGTTTGCCATGGCATCCTAAACCTGTCACCTTCTGGCCTCAGCCTTCCTTTCCAGCTTCAACTCCATCTCTGTCCCCCCATGCTCACACCACACAAGAAGTAGGACACGCCCTCTCTCCCTGCCCACCTTCACCTGGCTGTTCTCTCAGCTCCAGTGCTCTCTCTTCTACTCTGCCTATGAACATACCTTTCCCATCCAGATCAAGCAGGCTCTCTCCCATTCTCCAGGGCCATTATACACCCTTCTCCATAGCACTTACCACCTGGCACTGTCATTATCTTTGTACACAGCTACCTCCCCACCAGCACCGTGAGCTCCCCAGGGCAGGAATTATGTCTTATTTATTTTTGTGTTCTACCCACTCTCTCTAACAGAGAGTCTGTCACCTGGCAGGCCCTCAGGATATATCTGAAGGACAGGTGAATAAACCCATGGATGAATGAATGACAAATTTCCCAACGGCTTGGTCTCCTGCCTACCTGCTTTGTGAAATGTCAAACACTTCCTCTCCCTAGCAGTACATGCCATGTTCAGCCACTTAGCTAGTGATCTGATGCCTCTACTATTGTCCTTACTCCATGTGCCTAAATGTCAGGAAGCCGACAGTCTAAAGAACAGTTCTGTCTCTTCAAAGCAGTCCACTCAGTATTTGACCCCTGGCTGTCCTCTGCTTGTTGAAATGCTCTCTCTCCTTGACTTTCAGGACACCATATTATCCTGGTTCTTCTAAAATTCTGGCTGTCTCTTTGCTGGCTTCCCCTCCTCTACCTTCCCCTCAAATGTTGGAGTTCCACTCTTGGTTTTCCACTTTTTTAATCCAAACCTTCTTTCAGGAAAGACATTGTAGCATGAGCAATGATCTTCATGCAGATGTCTCCCCTATTCATGGATAGTCCCCAAACTCTCTTCCAAGCACCACATTTACATTCCCAAAAACCTGGTTGAAATATCCACTGGGGTGACCTAGGGACTTTTCCTATTCCATCTGTCACCTAATAAGGACATGAACACCTGCTCCATCATGAATTCTCAATCTTCTGGCCCATACAGATGTGGCCCCATCTCCCACTGCCCTCCCCCAATTGGACACAAAATCCTGCCAGTTCTACCTCAGAAATATTTCCAGACCCTGTCCCGTTTTCTCCAGCCCACAGTCCATGGTTTAGTCCTCATTCCCAATTTGCTCTTACCTGATCTCTACCCATCCAATCCCTCCTCCCCACACTTCCATGTTCATGGTCATTCCTGAGCTCCTCTCCACCTCCAGGACCACTCCAGCCCCCCAGCCAGGTTTACAAGGCCCTTCCTTCTTTGGCCTCCACCTGCAGCCTCCCCACCAGCACATCCTTGTTCTTAACCTCTTACTCAACCACGCCAAGCCTCTACATCACTCTACCTTGGACGATCTCAAAAGCCCCCCTTCTCCCCCAACCTCACTTTACGTGATAAATTCCTGCTTCTCCTTTGAGACTTGCCAAATGCTATTTTATATCCTCTTTGCAGATAACCCAACTCCGAAGTAAGGATGGTGGCTTTGCCCTTTAGGCATCCATTGTGAGTACACTACATTTCACTATAATTTCTGGTTTTTTGTGTCCCATACCCCAAGTTGTGAAACAAAATCAGGTATAAATTCCTTATACCTATTGCTCTTACCCAACTATAAAACGAAAAAAAATTTATGAATGAAATAACTACAAAACTGAAAACTAATAAAAATTCAAATTAACAATATGAACTTAATGGGATGGGAGGTTAATAGACATTGTTGGGCATGATTGCAGGATGTATTTAAGTCTTTTAAGTTTCACTTATTGACAGATTCTTTTGAATTTGAACATGACAGATCATCATTTGATTTATATTTTTCTTTTGAAAAATGAACTTGTTTTAAATTACCAATCCATTATTTTGAAGCGCCAATACATAAGGCTAAAATTTAAAATGCCGCTTAGTGGAAAAAAAAATTCACTATTGTTTAGCACCACACTTATTGCTAATGAGCTATTGTGAGCTGGGCCACAAAAGACAGAACCTGTACAATACAGCTGAAAGGTGCACATGCCATGATCTCTATCGGATGGAGTCTTTGGAGATCGGTACCCTATGTGGTATCTCAATGTTCCCATCCTTTTGTGGATTCAAAATTTAAAAATCTTTTCTCACTGAAACCAAGGTACTCAGTCGTCATTCAGATTATCCAGAAGAGACTCATATTACAATTTTCAAGTTATCATCCAAATGAAAATCCTAAACTTAAAAAAATATCAAAGTTCCAGACCACCAAGAATATGCTCCGGGGGGCATATTCAAGACTCCAGCGGATATGGGTCCTCAGCTCATAAATCATTGTTTTAATTACTGTTATTTTAAAAGACTTTATTTTTAGAGCAGTTTTAGGTTCACAGCAAAATTGAAAGGAAGGTACAAAGATAGCCCACATTCTCCCTGCCCCCACATATACATAGTCTCCCCACGTTATCGGTATCTTCCACCAAAGTGGTACATTTGTTGCAACTGATGAACCTGTATTGCTAAATCATAATCACCCAAAGTCCACAGATTACATTAGGGTTGACTCTTGGTGTAGCACGTTCTATGGGTCTAGACAAATGCATAATGACAAGCACCTATCAGTGTAATATAGAGTGTTTTCACTGCTCTAAAAATCCTCTCTGCTCTGTCTATTCTTCCCTCCCTTGCCTCAACCCCTGGCAACGGCTGATCTTTTTAGTATCCCCATTGTTTGTTTTAATTTTTTTTATTATTATTATACTTTAAGTTTTAGGGTACATGTGCACAATGTGCAGGTTTGTTACATGTGTATACATGTGCCATGTTGGTTTGCTGCACCCATTAACTCGTCATTTAGCATTAGGTATATCTCCTAATGCTATCCCTCCCCCCTCCCCCAGCTGAGGCTCAGAATCAGGATTGGAACCCAGGTTTGGCTGATTCTGAAGCTCAGACTCCTCTCTCACTGCCCCTTGGTACTTAATTCTTAAGGCTGCTGTGAGTTCCAAATACTAAGTATGAAAGGGCTTTGTAGACCAAAAAGTCCTGTATGCTTGTTAGTTTAGGGCTTAGTTATTCTCATTTATATGTGTAAAAAACAATACTTTAGAGAAGGAGCTGACATTATTTTGGAAAATGCACTGTCTTGCAAAGTACAGAACCTCCCTAAGGAGATAATAATTATGTTAGTCTTTCCATATACTTAACTGGCTACAGTGCAAACCTGATATGAGTCAGTTAAGGAGGTGAAGATATTTACATGGTCTGTGGGAGCAGGCCATGGCAACAGGTGAGTGAAAAATCCAAATACCTGGGCCTCTCCAACAAAGGAAAAGATATTAAGTATCAAGGGCCCAGTGCAAACTCAATAGAAAAATCCTCTCACAAAGGTGTACCACTGAGCAGCCATCCCTGAAAAAGGTGCCACGATTTGGGATGTAAACACATTTTCTGACTATATTATTTCCAAAATATTCACCCAGTTGAATTCCACGGGTGCCCTTTTGAGATCCTTCCAGTCACATCAAACAACCTATAAAATCGATCTCCCTTGTTTAAATAATATTTCTTTGCTTCTTGAAGAAACAGAGGCAATGCCTGTTAAGCCTCTCCCACATTGCCAGCGCTTCATTAACTTCATTTAATCCTCACAGTTGGCTCCGCTTTATCAATCAGACCTGAGTTCACATATCGCGTCTTCAAAGAGGCCTCCCCTGGCCACGCCATCTACAGTAGTGAGTGTGTATGGGCACACACACACGTAACCACATTGCTGTGTTTCATTTTCCTCACAGTAGTCATTACAGTCTGAAATGTTCTTATTTGCTTTCCTGTTTATTGTCCGTTCCTCCCATCTGAAACAGAAATGCTTCATTCTATGGAGGAACCTTGCGTGTCTTATTCCTTTCTAGCCCAGCTCCTATAACGGCACCTGGCACACAGCAGGTACTCAGTGATTGTCGAATGAATGCACCCTGCCAGATGGGAAGAGCTGAGAAGCTGATGTAATCTGCTGAAGGTTACGCTGCTGGGAAGCAGTGCTGCCAGAATTCAAACTCAGATCGGCCTGTTCCAGAAGCCAAGAGATGCCCACCCTCTCCCCGCCACCACCAGGCTTCTCTAGCTGGGGTTGCTAGCAGCATATCAAGAAGCACCAGAGAGTCCCCCAACAAAGCATGTGGCATCTTCCCAGGTTATCAGATTCCTCAAGGGCATTTTACAAAATGGGGGAAAACGGCTGAATTTTTTTTCTGATGATAAGTAATTTAAAACATTGTTTAAAAATTAGAACAACCAGTTATCTTCTGGGAGCAGATGTCACATTTTGAGGAATGTTTAAATAAAATAGTAGCCTTCAAGAAAATTCCGAGCATTCAGTAGGCCACTTTGGGCTTCCCCAGGCCATCTGTGTATGTGTGTGTGGGTGCATATATTCACACTCTTTTGCTGGTGGGGCATTTTGGTGGAGATGTTTGAGAAGCACTGAACTGTCCTGGCCACTACCCAAAAGTGCTAGAGTTGAAATGAATTAGTAGACAGGAAAGTAGCCAAGAGATGACCACCCTAAACAATGACTTTCAAGGCCACACAGAGCAGTTCTACAGAGAGAAAGGTAAACAGGCCTCAGCTAAAGAGATTTGGGTGACAAAGCAAAGGCACAGATCACTACAAACAGACAATGTTACCAAGGAGGGGGATGCAAAGTCTCCTTCCCAGAGCAGTTCCAGATTGAACAGATCTGTCTTTCAGGGATGGCTTAGGTGTGGTCTCGCCTGAAAGAGAAAATCTCTGGAAATTACTTCCATCTCAAGAACTCTACAGTCCAGACCACCACCAACAGCCAAATTGGGAGCTCCCACCACTATTTCTGCCATGAGAAAAAGGGGCCCCTCTTAACAGATCTTTGGCTTGATCTGAACCTTCTGGCCCCAGCTATTCACAGAAGAAGCTGCCCAGGCCAGATTCCTTGCTCTGGCAAAGAACTGAGCACTGCAGCAGTGCCTGTGCTACCAAGGCGGGCTCCTCTTGCCTTCTGCCCATGTCGACATGAACCATATGTACGGCAGAAAGGAGCCTCTCTCAGCAGCCCTCCTAGGCTTCCCCAAACATTACAAGTCCCCCTGGCTCTGAGCCAAGAATCCCTCTCAGAGCCAACAGCTTACAGCCCATTAAAAACCCTGTGCAAATGCAAACACTCTCTCCATTAGACAAGGAAGAAACAAGAACCACGCCTTGGGACTGAGCTAGCAGTTGTTGAAACTAGACGAGGGGCTGGAGTCCCCGAAGAGGAAATATCACTGTATTAAAAACCACAGCTATTTCCAATGCTCACAGTCAATTACATGGGAGACCAAAGGTGCCCTTGGAGGCACTGTGTGGGCAAGCCGATTCTGCCACATTACAGGCAGTACCAGTTTGGAGAGATGGGAGGTAACTTTGGATTTTCTAGCTGTCTGAGGCCTGAGATCCAGTGTGTTTAATCGTAAAAATACTACATGAGTACATTCATAAAGTCATTTAATCCACACCCTGAGCCTGTGAGATCAATATCATCCCCATTTTATCCATAGGAGAGTCGCTAATCTGTTTAGCATCCCGGATGGCCAAATACACCACGTTTATTGGTGAGCAGAAGTACCATTTTGAAAGCCCTCATCCTCCTGGCCCTTTCTTCTACATCATGGGCTCCTCCATCTCTTTTTTTTTTAAACAACCACTTGGGAATGTTGGTCATTGGGCCTAAAGAAGACAGAAGGCTCTATGTAGGTCTCAAGTTCAAGCTACATATGACACTTGACTTTAATGGAAGTCAGCGCTGGGGGTCATTAGGCACCAACCCAGATAGTGTTTCCAGGCATTTGATTCACAGCATAAGTCTTACTGTGAACTCAGTATAATGGGAATGATTACAAGTGAGCACAGCCACCATCACATGGATATAGGGCACAGAGGGAAGCCAGCTTGGGGCACGGGAAAGGCGGCTGCTCGTGAGACACGGCACAGCTCCATTTTGGGCTTGCCACCAACATGGCATCTCACACATCTGTTGCCCTTGGTGGTTGTGGATGGAGCTGCATTGTATTTTCACTCTGTGCATCCCCACATCTTATTTCAATTGTATACTTTATTGATTATAACAATGGATTATGATGGTCATGGCCTATAAAGTTTATTAAAATATACTTTGTGGCCACTGAAAGCATTAACTAAATTCGTAGAGAAAAAAACTATTTGGTTACTGCAAGTATAAAACTTTCAAACACTTAACCCTTTTCAGAACCATTATTCAGAACAATGGCTTTCAGCACTTGATATTTAGCACAAGCCCTCTCAGGAACATAACTAGTGCATTATTACAAGACACATCAGACTTTGTTTCCTATTTGCTACTATTCTCAGATTCTCTTTCCTTTGAGAATCCCACAAGCAGGCTTCAGGCATTTCAGGGTCCTCGGCCATAATACCATCTGATGACGTGAAAATCTCACCAGGATCCAGTGCCAACATTACAGATAAAGCACTCTAAGCCACCCCACCAGTGAGAAGCCAAGCCAGGACAGCAGCTCAGGATGTCCCATGCTCCATCCACCACCCTCCCCCTAGTCAACACAAGGTGCAAAGTCAGAGAAGCTGCAGACCAGCCTATCTGGAACAACAATGACTGGGTGAACAACAGACCCATGTGAGAAGCAATGTGGTTTCTGGCTAAAAGAAGAGTCACAAAAATGAAAGGGAAGCATGCTGGGCCCAGGAAGGTGGAGGGAGCTCTGGAAAATGCCCTCCACCACCCCTAGCACTCTGATACTCCCTACTGAAGGAGAAACCTGGGGATGGCTACAGAGGCCTCTGAAATACCTATGACTGCGGCTGCTTCTAGAACAACAGTTCTCAACCAGAGGCAATTTTGCCACCAGGAGACATGAAACAATTCAGACACCCTGCCATACACACCACACATCATCACACACACACACCACACACACATCACACACACACCACACACACCACATACCCACACACACACCACACACCACCACAACCACACACACTACACACACTACACACACATCACACACACGCCACACATACACACCACACACACACCACACACACACACCATACACACACACCACACACACACCACACACACACATACACCATACACACACACCACACACACCCCCACACACCACACACACACCACACACCACACACACCACACACCACACACACACACACACACACACGCACAGTTATCTGGCCCAAAATGTCAACAGTGTCTAGGGTGAGAAAACCTCCTCTACAATAAGCCAGGCATGTCCTGGACACCTCTCAGCCTTCTCTGCAAAGCCCCAGTTCTGAGTTGTGCAGAAAAGAGAAGAGCAAAGAATCTAGTCCCCAGAGCATGGCCATTGCAACTGAAAGGAGGAAGGGGATGGGGCACAAAATCATAGGGAGCAAAGATCCAAAAAGAAAAGGTCCAAAGGGAATGGGACTGTGGGAGGACACATGGGGACCCCGAGTGGTATCCCTGGGTCTGCCGCTAATGTGCTGTGGCATCCATGCAAAGAGTCCAGGGAGGCCAGTTTGCTTCTTGGTGCATCACTAGTGGTTGTTGACATAGGCTATTTTTAAACAAGGTCACTAATAAAATATACAGTAGGGGATTCCCAGGGAATCTACTATTAAGAGAACTTCTTAAGCCAGTTGACTAAACTTGATATTAATGAAGTTAAATTGTGAATATACTCAGACTAGGGCTGGCCAAGTAGGATGAAAAGGAATGTCGCTCTGATTCATTAAATGGTAGAGGCAGAGCCCTTGCAATAATTGGGTTATATGTGAAGTTTTATTCAAAGACATAGGGATCATCCCTATCAGTGGATGGTGGAGTGTCCCCACATGCATGGCTACAAGAGTTAACTCTACCTAGAGCCCACATATGTCAGCTGGGGTTCCCGAATGCCAGGGATACCTGGCCAGGAGGAGGAGGTAGACCATGAAAGATTAGCAACCTCCCTACCATGGATTTGAGCCATAACACCCTCTAGGCCAAAGCTACACTTGAAGTGACACTAAGACAGTGATTTGGGTAAACTGACGCAACTGTTCAACTAGGAAGAGGAGAGAGTAGGGGAGGAACGGGTGACCCCTGAAGGTCCTCCCAGCCTGATATGCAAGAATTCTCAGTATCCTGGATGTAGGCCTAAGACAGGCTCGCTACAAAGAAAGGGGACAGAGCTGCCTGCCAGGAAGAGCCAAGTGAAGAAAGTGTCGTTTGGGCAGCACAGTCTTCTGTGCCAGCCTCAGGAACCACAACCTTGTTGGCTTTTCCCATTCCTGCTTTGATTTCTTTTCCCCACCGCATTCTCCAGCCCTTTTTTTCTCTAAAGAAGGTGTCTTGCTCTCTTGCCCAGGCTGGAGTGCAATGGCACAACTGTGATTACAGGTCACTGCAGCTTCAAAATTCTGGGCTCAAGCAATCCTCCAGCCTCAATCTCCCAGGTAGCTGGGACTATACGTTCATGGCACCATGCCTGGTCAATTTGTTTATTTTTATTTTTTGTAGAGATAGGGTCTCGCTATATTGTCCAGGCTGTTCGCACACCCTGAGCTCAAGTGATCCTCCCACCTTGACCTCCCAAAGTGTTGGGATTACAAGCATGAGCCACCATGCCTGACTGCATTCTCCAGCTTCTAAGTCACACATGTATATTCCTCTGAGAGCCCTTCCATTTGTGGCATCAACCCCATCCCCATACCCCAATCACCCAAGAGTGCCAAACACACATAGGGCTAGCACCCTATAACCACTTGCTCACTTCCCACAGCCCAGTAAGGCTATTCAGGGGGCAGACAGGCAGCAGGTATTCAGTGGGGCCCTCAGGCAGAGAAACAGAGAACCTGACAGTCCAGTGGGGGCAGCAGGTGTGACCTTCTCCTTGGTGGCCCTTGGAGAACAAAGGCCAATCCACACAGCCCATGGAGCACCAAGCTCAGCCAGCGGAGCTCACTCTGCTGTCCTAAGCCTTGGAGCAGTCTGGGGACCCTCTAATCTGCCAGGAAGCACACTGGGTGCTTTCCCACGATGACAAATGAGAGCTCTACCAACTTGTGGAAGGGGGTCTGGTCGTTGAACTTGGGAAATGAAAGTGAACGGGAGCACTGTTGGAATATCTGGGCTTCGAAACACATTTAAGGCATGAGTTCTAGAAACAGGAGATTCTTTTTAGTACTGAAAAGCCACATGAGGCAGCAGAAATCAAGGGTGATGGACTGAACTGCCCAAACCACTGAAGAGATGGACACTTCCAAGGAAGGCAAGCTTCCCTGCATCTGGCAGGAAGGCTCCAGAAACAGTCCTTTCCTCTCTTATTTGTCCTTATGGGTTCTAAGCATAATTGAGCTATCACACTCTAGGTACTGTGCTGAGTGTTGGCCATGCATCAGCCCTGATTCCCAGGATAACCCTGTGGGGCAGGTCTCATTAGGTCTGTAGAGGAAACAGAAGCTCAGAGAATAGTTCTCTTGCACTAAGCAGAAGGGCACATTTCAACCCAGGTCTGTTTTAAGAAGATTTCCTGGGGCTTTCAAGAGCAGAGAGACTTGTCTTTCTCTTTCTGTTGCCCAAATACAAGGCCAGGCCAATGGAAGCTACCTAATGAATGCATAGTGGGTTGAATGAGTCCTTCCACCTTCATGCAGGAGTCCTAGCCTTGACTTCCCCGAAATGTACAGCAGTCTTGACAATCCACCTGGAACCAACTCCTCCATTGGTTTCTGCCACGCACACCATGATGCCATCTTCCTCCTCTCCCTGCCTCTCTGACAGCTGTGTCTGCTGCTATTCCTCATTTTACTTCCTCCAGAATCTCCCCCTAACATCAGAAGCTTTCTCTTTCCCGTGTTCCTGCTTGTCCATGCTCACAGCTTGTCTAGAATGTAAGCCAGAGAATATGACTGACAACAGCTGCCTGGCATTTCTGCCACCATCTTGATTGCCACATTTCTGAAACTCATCTCACTATCTTCTCATCTGACCCACTCAAAAGCACCTCCTCCTGATGATACTTGGTGTCTGGTGGCAATACTGCCACCGTCCCTAAAGCCGCGGCTACAAAGTGGAGTCATTCTTTTTCTCTCTGTGTCTCCTTCACTCCTCCAACCTGGTCAGTTATCAAGTCTTCTGGATTCTTTCAATAATCTCTCTTTTTCAATTTGATTATAATTCCCCTAATTTGGATCATAGAGTTCTTAGTGGAAAACTTTACCTACTATAGCCTGACTTTGAAAGCAAGCAGTCCTGAGTTCAAACGCTGGTTCTGTGATTTATAAGCTCTCGGACTCTGGGTGGCTGCTATGGTTTCAATGTGTCTCCTTCAAAATTCAGGTGCTGCCAGTGTGATAATATTAAGAAGCGGGGCCTCTAGGAGGTGATTAGGTCTTGAAGATCCTCCCTCATGAATGGGATTAAGGGCCTTATAAAAGAGGCTTCTGCCGCCTTCAGCTGGCTTGCTCTTCTGCCTTGTGAGGACTCAGCAGTCAGCCCTTTTGCCCTTCTGCTTTCCACTATGTGAGGATGCAGCAAGAAGGCCCTCACCTGATGCTAGCACCTGGACCTTGGATTTTTCAGCCCCCACCACTGTAAGAAATAAGTTTCTGTTCTTTATAAACTACCCAGTCTTAGGCAATTTGTTATAGCAACACAAATGGGTGGATGCAGTGGCTATTCAACATGAATAAGCCTTAGTTTCCTCATTGGTCAAGTGTACTCAGCTTGCAGGTTATTGAATATGACAGATATCACATTGTACAGTGTCCTGCCATAGGGGATGCTCAATAATTGGTAGCTATCACCAGTATTATTATGACTCCCAGGTGGTCTCCCTGCCACCAGTCTTTCCCCCAACCTCATCCATCCGACACACACCTCCAGAGTAACCCTCCTTTATCAGTGTCTCCCCCTTAGCTCAAAGGGCTTCAGTGGATCCTCAGTACCAGAAGGATAAAGTCTATCTCGCCTAACCTGGTATCTAAGGTCTCTCTAGTATGGACTCAACCTGCCTTTTTAACTGGACTTGTTACTGGCCCTCCCCTGCCACCCCCTACCTCCAATCTACAAACACAAATTCCTTCTGTGCACCCTAGAGGGGTCCACTTGGTATTGTCAGAAAACCTCATTCATTCTCACCTTCCCACTACATCCTTCTAGTGACAAGATAAATATCCCCCCTCCCTCGCTCCATCTACTGGACTTTTCCCATTTCTGCCATCCCAAACCACTCTGCATCCCAGCAGGGAGGTTGTCTTTTGCTAAACTCAACATTTCTCCACTGTCTTTTTATATATGCTAGAGTTGCCCTTCCTAGGATTGACTTATTTTGACTTTATCCTCTTTTAATATTTTGGGATGGAAAACACCCCATATAGGGATGCATATGCATCTCTATAGATTTTAATATTTCTTAGTGTCTCCCATAGACTGAGTACAGTTACATACCTTCCCAAACATTATTGCTTTTCTACCCTCTACAATGAATTAACACGAGGCCTTGCCCATAAAAGTAGTGGATAAATATTTACTGATTTGGAAAAACAGCCCCTGGTGAGAGTGTGGAGGGCCCATTCCACATGGTGGACTATGATAGACATGGTCCCAGCCCCGTGCTGGGCTCTGGAACACCAGGCTGTGCTTCATTCCTGTTCCTGCTTCTCTGGTGGCTGCCGGATTTCCCAGGGCAGCTTCTCCAACTGGAATTCCAGATGTAACATCCCACAAGGTATAACTATGTGTAGTTTTCATTCCCCTGCAGAAGAGCCATGGGCTGTGTCTTACAATCCAACAGTGTAGGTGGGAGCCACCGAGGTGAATGTGCACTGAAGACCAGGAACAGCTGGTGTCCAGAAGCCAGAGTTATGCATGGTATTTGAGGCACTTAAGGGATACCATGAACCAGGAGCTGCTTTGGAGATGGGACTGGTAGGATCTAAATGAATTTGTAGGGGCCTCTCCAAATGAGGCCTGCATGCAGGGTCAAGCCTTGTCTTCAGTAAGAGAATGAGTGACACATAGGAACCGAGCCCAGGGGGGACAACAGGCCACATGAGATGGGGTCACTAGAGAAATTATACCCTTACACTCCCACAGGTGCCAAGAGGGGCCAAATCCATGCCCCGACCCTGAGTGTGGAGATGGCAGACTATCTCCAGACCCCTCCGCAGTGCCCTTAGTACAAGGACTTGAGTGGGCTGGGCTTCTCAGTAGCAGGTGGCCGGGGCAAAGCTGGAGGAGGCAACTTCTACTCAGCGGCAAGAAGAGCAACCTTGGTTTGTGAAAATAGATGCAGGCGTCTGTTTCTCTCATCTATTGGACAGAAGAAACAGAACACACCTAGACTGTACTTCCGTATTCTCACCAACTGTATTAGTCCTTTTTCAAGCTGCTGATAAAGACATACCCGAGACTGGGAATTTATGAAGAAAAAGAGGTTTAACAGACTCACAGTACCACGTGGATGGGAAGGCCTCACAATCATGGCAGAAGGATGAAGGCACATCTTACACGGGCAGCAGGCAAGAGAGAGTGAGAGCCAAGTGAAAGGGGAAGCCCCTTATAAAACCATCAGATCTCAGGCCAGGCGCGGTGGCTCACGCCTGTAATCCCAGCACTTTGGGAGGCCAAGGCGGGCAGATCACAAGGTCAGGAGATCGAGACCATCCTGGCTAACACGGTGAAACCCCGTCTCTACTAAAAATACAAAAAAAATTAGCCGGGCATGGCAGCGGGAGCCTGTAGTCCCAGGGGGGACTCGGGAGGCTGAGGCAGGAGAATGGCATGAACCCAGGAGGCGGAGCTTGCAGTGAGCCAAGATCGTACCACTGCACTCCTGCCTGGGCGACAGAGCGAGACTCCGTCTCAAAAAAAAGAAAGAAAAGAAAAACCATCAGATCTCATGAGACTTATTCACTACCATGAGAACAGTATGGGGGAACCACCCCCATGATTCAATGATCTCTACCGGGTCCCTCCCACAACACGTGGGAATTAAGGGAGCTATAATTCAAGATGAGATATGGATGGGGGCCAAACCATATCACCAACCCTGGCCGTTCTTCCTTTAGGTAACCAAGGTTCTGTGACCTGGGCCTGGAACCACAGTCCAAGCAGTTAGGAGGATCTGGAAATCCTAAGTCATGGATCATTACAGTTGTCCCAAGGGCACCTAGAGGTATTTCCCTGTGTGTCATATCTCAGTGTAATGCATGTTAACATTGTTAATCCTGTTTGGTTCAAGTTTAAGTGCTTGTGAAAATTATGCTCATAGTTCTGTATGGCCCACGTCTCTACCACCACCCCAGTCACCAAGCTGTGCCAGTCAGTGAGAAGCAAGCTTACAGGAAAGAGGGGGTCCTTTCTGAGTGTGGAGACCCAGTAAGAAACCCCAGACAATAACAGCAGCAGGACCATTTGAGAGTTGTGCCAACACTCAGATTTCCAAAGCTGGCCCAGCTCCTGATCAAAAGCAGGAATGAAGAGCGTCCCCCCAGGATCCCCGCCCATCCCACTAGAAGTTATTCGTATTCCTGTGCAGTCAGCGGTTTGCAGCCAGGTTTGGCTGGGGAGGTCCCACTGCTCATTTCTCTCCTAAACCTCCCTGGTGTGCAGCCAAGTCTCCATTTTATGCAAACTTTAAAAACAGAAACGTAGGAAGAAAAACGATTCCCATGAAGGATGGAAAACTAATCTAACAAGAGATTACAGCTGTGCAGAGGGCTGTTGGGGAATCCGGGCACCTTCGCAGAACAGCTCCCCGAGGGGAGGGCAGCATCTCACATCCTTATTCATATTGTCCTGCACAGACAGCTGTCATGGACAAGAGTATGAAGTCAAAATAAGTCAACTCTAAGAAGGTCAGCTCTAGCAAGGAAGCATGCTAGGAACTGCAGGACACTGAAATAAGTCTAGTTCCTATCCTAAAGGGTTTATAACCCGTCTAGGAGAATAATGCTGAAATATCTGAAAAAAACTGTTGAGAACAGGTTCACTTCAAAATTCACCAAAGGAGCCAGGCGCGGTGGTTCACACCTGTAATCCCAACACTTTGGGAGGCCAAGGCAAGTGCACTTGAGGCCAAGAGTTCAAAACTGGCCTGGCCAACATGGTGAAACCCTGCCTCTACTAAAAATACAAAAATTATCCAGGCATGGTGGCGCACGCCTGTAATTCCAGCCACTCAGGTACTTGAGGCAAGAGAATCACTTGATTCATCCATCTCCAAGGCTGTCTCCTCAGAGATAAAACAGGGATGATAATAATCCTGCCTACTGATTCATAAGGTTGCTGTGAAGTTTAAGTAGAATAACAGATGTTCTCTCTTGAACCTGGGAGGTGGAGGTTGCAGTGAGCCAAGATGGCTCCACTGCACACCAGCCTGGGTGACAGAGCTCCATCTCAATAAATAAATAAATAAATAAATAAATAAATAAATAAATCCACCAAAGGAATTTAAAACAGAAGACAATACACACCAAAAAAAGGCTTTTGGAATTTGGACAGTTTAGAAAGGTCAAGAAGGCAAGGCGCGGTGGTTCACACCTGTAATCCCAGCATTTTGGGAGGCCGAGGCGGGCGAATCACGAGGTGAGGAGTTCGAGACTAGCCTGGCCAACATGGTGAAACCCTGTCTCTACTAAAAATACAAAAAATTAGCTGGGCGTAGTGGTGGGCACCTGTAATCCCAGGTACTCAGGAGGCTGAGACAGGAGAATCGCTTCAATCTGGGAGGCAGAGGTTGCAGTGAGCTGAGATCGTGCCACTACACTCCAGCCCAGGCGATAGAGTGAGATTCTGTCTCAAAAAAAAAAAAGAAGAAGAAGAAGCCTAAGCATAGGAGGTGGTGCTGCCCTTGGGGTATCAGATATCACCAAGGATTTGGGCAAAAATGTAGAGGAGGAAAAGAATGAAGAGACCCGGAGACCTGGGAGTAAACCGGTTCATGTGGGGCTGACTCATATGTGGAAGGATAAAAGGAGATGAGATTGCAACAGTGGGCTGCGGTAAGGAGGGAGCAACTGAGTACAGCACTGAAGAGTGAGAGCTCAGAGGCTCAGGATGAGCTTGAATTTCTGTTCCACCACTAGTCAGTCAAGGTTCCTATCCATCTCCAAGGCTGTCTCCTCAGAGATAAAACAGGGATGATAATAATCCTGCCTACTGATTCATAAGGTTGCTGTGAAGTTTAAGTAGAATAACAGATGTACTTAGCACTATGCCTGGCACGCAGCAAATAATTAACAGATGGGCAAAGGCACGAATGGGCCAATGTGAGAGGCAGCACAAAGGAGAGGCAAACCAGACATGAACCGGATAACAGAGTTTAATGCAACCAAGAGCCCATGTCTAGGACATCAGCATAAACACTGGTGCCCAGAAGAAAAATAGGAGAGTCCAGAGCCAGGGCCAATTTGGTGGGCACAAGAAGTTCTACAGACACTGTTGAGAGACCGGGACTCAGAACATCAGTCAGACCTGTGCCATGGATCTGGGGAAGGGATCCCAGGGGAAGGACGGTGTGTAGAGAAGTGCTATGGGACAAAGATGGTGGCCCTGGGGAAACGCTCCACTAAAGAGCAGGAGAAGGCAAAGAGATTAGTAAAGGACACAGAGAAAGAATGGACAGGAAGCAGAAAAATTACGTTCCCAGGAACAGAGAGCGTGATCAACAGAGTCGGATGATTCAGGGAGAGCAAAGAGAAGAAGTGCTGTTTAGGGTGTGTTGGTGACTTCCACAAAGAGCAATTTAGTAAAGCATGAGTGGCAGCCATGAAGGGGGCGCAAGTCTAAATTTGGGAGGCCTGGCACTGAGCAGAGAGGAAAACCATGGGGCTGAGAGTTGGGGAGTCTCTGTGTGAAAACGTTTCCTCTCGATGGGACCCTCTGCATTCCAAAATTCACAAAATGTAAGAAAGTGAGGGGAGTGACACCTTCTGCTGTTAGAAACGAGATTTTTGGGAACTGCTCCAGAAAAATGGCTCCTTTCCAGCTATTCTAGGACAGTGGCTGCCACCCATTTCAGCCTCCTGTCAGGAAGCCTCTGAGACAACAGTGGTGTCAACAGGCCTTTGGCTGCTTCTCCTTTCTATTCTGTTTGGCAGAAAAATAAAGAGGTGCATGGAGGAAAAGGGGATGCTCTGCAAGGGGAATCTTCAGCAACAGGACAGGAGTTAGCAACTGGTTTTAGAGTTTGCACAGCTTCTAGCAACCCCCTCAGTCCGATAGCTGCCAGCCCTAACCATACCTTAGAATCACCTGTAATGCTCATAAAGTTGCTAGCAGCTTGACCCCACCTCAGACATGGAAGGGAGCCCAATAGTCTGGTTTTCTTTTCGTTTTGAATTTCCTAGGTGATTCTAATGTGCAGCCAAGGTCAAGAACCACTCCCCGGGGGTTCCCTCTCATGAACAATTAAGGCACACGTTCCACAAACAAACAGAATTTTTCAATGACTGATTTTGGAAGTGTCGGTTAGAATGTCTAGCTTAGCAAACAATAATAGGTTTGGCTTGTGAGCCAACACCATTTGATTGGTATGGGCAGGCTGCAGAGAGATGAGAGGGACCTTGAGCCAGGACTCAGTTAAAAAGAGCACAGTGGTCAGTAAATGATGTCTACCCCAGGTTTCGAGGAAGGGGGGATGGCTCATATGTAGCCACCCCAGGTCTAGCTCCTCTAATCCTATCATGCTCTCCACAAAATAGACTCAAACCATCTGAGCATGCAGAGTCCAGGAGCCTTCCACCCCAGCAGTGCGTGGGCGGGATAAGCATCGGCAGCCTCTCCGGCAGCAGTTCTGAGTGTCCTCCGCAGAGTAGCAGCATGGAATGCAATGCTCAGGCCCACCGGAGACCTCCTGAATCAGACACTCAAAGGGTGGAAGCCCAGAATCTGTTTTAACAATGCATACATACTATGGTTGAAGAACTATTACTCTAGTGGACTTAAAAAAACAATGCACAGATTCTTAAGCTCCACCAGGAGCCACTAAAACAGAACCTTTGGGGCACAGAGCCCAGAAACATGTATTTTCTTTTTTTTTTTTTTGAGACGGAGTCTTGCTCTGTTGCCCAGGCTGGAGTGCACTGGTGCGATCTCAGCTCACTGCAAGCTCCACCTCCCGGGTTCACGCCATTTTCCTGCCTCAGCCTCCCGAGTAGCTGGGACTGCAGGCGCCCGCCACCACGCCCGGCTAATTTTTTGTATTTTTAGTAGAGACGGGGTTTCACTGTGTTAGCCAGATGGTCTCGATCTCCTGACCTCGTGATCCACCTGCCTCGGCCTCCCAAAGTGCTGGGATTACAGGTGTGAGCCACCGTGCCCAGCCAGAAACATGTATTTCTTAAGCACCTGGAGCTGAAATGGTGCTAATGCACAGTCAGGCTTGAGTACCGGTGACCTAGTATTGCTCTCTGTTGGTTTCATTTCCTCAACAGCATTACTAGAAATAATCAAACTATTCACAGAGACCTGCTTGATGTAATTACCCTGGCAAGGTGCTCAACAATGCATACAGCTGGTCACCTCCAGCAGTTCTCCTACCCTCTCAGAAGCTTATTTTCTTCATCTGCAAAATGAAGATGCTCTGATCTCACAAGACTGGGTTGCTGTGGCAACCACGGAGTGAGAGCAGCTGGCTTACGGTGTGTCCATGTGTTGAGTACTCAATGATTCTAGCTGAAAGAAAGAAAAAAGGAAGGAAGAAAGGAGGAAGAGGCAGGCACAAGACAAAATGAATCTCTCTGTTGTGCACAAGGAGCCTTAGCTCTGATTCCAGTTGAGCAAAATTATGAAGAAGATGATTCCCCATATGGAGGACAGATAAACACCCTGCGGCGAGTGTCTCACTACCCAAAGGCCCTCTGAAGGATCACGCATGTCCTGACTGCACAGCCTGCTCCTGTAAGTGTATCTTTTTGTTTTGTTCCTGTCAGAAGTCATGATACAATAATTATTTTAACTGATGCTAAAACAGCAAGCTCATGTCAACTCTTGGCTGGAGGCTTCTGGAAACCAAGAGACCAGAACATCCATTTGCCTCACCCTGTCATGGGTGAAAATTTTTAATTTACCTAGGAAATCGTGCAGGCCATGGGAGAGGGGCAGGCAGCATGGTGTGATGGTTTGGAGGCAGCTTCTGCGGGTCAGATCCTCTGTCTTCAGCTGGTGATGAGATGACCAGTCCTACGCCAGGACCAGTTGAATCCTCCTGTTCACCTTGGCTATTTCACGCCAGTATCTCTATGGCTTCCTTCAGCCCCCAGGGTAAAGCACAAGTTCCTCACCTGCCTTTCAAGCCTTCCAGATCTGTCCCTCCCATCTCACAGCTCCTGCTCTCCTCTTCCCAGAGGAAGCTCCATCTAGGTGACCCTTTGAGAGCCATGGAATACACCCTTAACTCACACAGCTCCCACACCTTCGCCAGCCTCTCTCCCCTTTTTTGAGTCATCATCATCCTTCGAAGCCAAGGCCAAGTCCTAGAACTAAATGAGCCTCCCCTATCACTCTCAGCCTCAATGGCTCCCTTCCTTCTGCAAACACCTAACTCCTCTACCTCCAATCTCTACCTTGTTTTGAAATTACTATATTTACCTTCATCCTTTCCACCCCTTTTATCTTATGAACACTTGACAGACATGAGTAGGGCGACCTTGTAATTCATTGTCTATTCAGGATCACTTTTGAGAGTGAAAAGAGGCACTATTAATAATTGTATCAGGATAACAAGCTTAAGTAATGATTGTCCCAGACAAAGCAGGATGTCTGGTTACCTTAAAATTAGTCCCGTCTAAAGTCTGTTTATATCCCTCTCAACACCTGGGCCTTATAAACTTGAGTTGATTCAGTGAAATGCTGGGAACCAAACTCGCTGTTGATGCAGGTTTAGGAAGATTAATCTGGCAGTGCTGTGTAGGGTAGATGAGAGCTAGAATAACAGCTCACAGTTATGAATAGAAATGAGTAAGTGACATGCTGCTTTTATTTCGTTCTCTATAGAAATGCAAATGCAGCTCAAGGGCTGATGTAAGGTGGAAACAAGCCTTGCATGAGAAATGCGGTTTGCATAGTTTAATACAATTTAATATCTACTCATGGCCAGCTACGCATCTGTCTCTAATTCCACAGCCACGGTCCTTTCAAAGTCACTGCCTTTGGATGTAAGTTTCTCAGAGAGAATAAGCCTTGTGTCCAATGCCTGGAAAGCAACAGCATTTGGCCACCAAGTTCCTCTTCATCCTCATCAAGCAGCTTTTCCTGTTTTGTTTTTAGCTCCAACCTTAGGACAATGGACAAGTCAATCAGTCCAGATTACCCTGCACCAGGGAGGAGAGACACCTGACAGCTATACCCTTCACCAAGTCCATGGAGACAAAGGCACAAGAGTAATAGAAGCTGCAGGGGGAACGCAATTCTCATCAACCCTTGGGGTTGCCGCATTGTTTTTGCTCTGTTTTCCAGAAAGTCTTTAACGGAGGAGAAAGGGTATGGAGGAAGGGAGGGCCTTGCCTATTAGCAGATATTTCAATGCAGTCATCACCCTCCCGCCATTCAATGTCAGGGATCAGCCCTTGCAAAGGAGCAGTCATTGGACAATGGGCACAATCAGGGCTCTGGGTTTTTCTGTCCTGCTGCACATTCGACCCGCCTTCCTCTGCTGAAAAGGCTGCTTTTCCACTAGGCATGCCCTATGTATGGAAAAAACTTCTGCCTCTGGTTTGCTTTCATTTATACCCACCCACTGCAAACTAAAATTGCATGAAGCAGAGGCTAAGATGGTTTTCCTAGTACAACGAATATCTGCCAACTCTAAACAGAAAGACTTAGATCAATGATGACTAGTTAATTAAGGAAACTTGAGAAAGGGGACTATTTATTTATTCCTTACCTTTCACTGAGCAGTTTAGAGGCTTTCATTGGAAATATCATTAATCACCTGAAATGCCTTGCAATAATTACTGGTATCCCCACTTTACAGTTTATCATGTACTAGGCTCTGCGGTAGGTTCTGGGAATACAGACTTGAACCAGACATGCTTTCAGGGCATCCGCAGGACAAAGCAAATGTTACAGAAGTTAAGTGACTTGTTCAAGGCCCCTTGAAGTCCAGCTTGGAAGACTAAGAACTCAACATCCCTGTGGATCCTGCCAGCCCTGCCAACTCTCCCAGAGAGGCCCAGCTGTTGAGCTTAATCTCAGAGTCACTGGAACAACCACTTCAAGGTTCAATTCGTCACCCTAATCACATGGGAACATTACCTAATTAAGTGGCTCTGCCAGTTGAGGGGCAAGGAGAACTGAAGTTGGGTATTGGGAAGCACAGGTCATGTTCCATGACAACAGGTCACACGATTGAAATCCCGGAACCATGGGCAGGACCAGGTTGTGTAAATGAGGTTCAGCTGCCCCGGCTCCCACTGCCACCCTGGCACACAAAGGTCATCTCATCCATTTGCTCCGTGTCTTTGTATTTGCTATTCCTCATCCCAGAATCATGGCCTCTTCCTTCTTCCCTGTGGATAATGCCTCTTTTCCCCCCATTGCATCTTACTTATTTATTTTTTAAATTGTCCCTGGATAATTCTTACTTTGCTTTTAAGATTCAGCTTAGAAATCTTGTCTTTGAGTCTCAATTTCCTCCTCTGTATAAAGGGGACAATAGTAACTTCTATGACACAAAGTCGTTGTGAGGATTAAAAAATAGATAATGTGTAGAAAGCACAGTGCCCAGCATATAGAAAGTGTTTAACAAACGTGGTCGTCACTGTCATCATTGTCACTCTCCTCTGTAATCCCAAACTCTGGCCAGACTTTAACCATTGCAGTGCACCTCCTGACTGCACTGCACTTGTTTATTCCTGTCTTCCCCATTAGGCTCCAGGCTCTTCCAGGGAGGGGTGGGTACATCACCAGCATATCTCCAGTGCCTGGCACACAGTAGGTGTTCGATAAACCTCCTGCATTATTTGAATCAACGAATAAATCCATACTAAACAATAAGCCCTCCTCCTGCGGGTCTGTGTGTGTCTGTGACACGTCTTCCCTGTGAAAGGCACAGGAAGAAAATAAAGGAAGAGAACAGAATGTTCTCGATGCTACTCAGAAATATTCTCAAACATTCTACATAATTCATTTGTACTTTGACATTTTATGGCCTTCATTTTCTCTGAGTGCCTTCTACAGATACTGTTGTTATTTTTTTCACTCTAAGGACAATGCTCTCAAAGCCACGGCTATAATAGAAAGTGGAAAATTAAAGCAGATCCATGTGGCCTCAGCATCACGAAAACAAGGTAGGCCAAAGAGAAATCGGGTAATGCATGGATTTATGGTCCAAATCATAACCTGTTCACATAAACTACCAATGTCACAGGAGGAAAAAGACACCACACTTTCCAATGGCCAACATATTTTGAACAATATTCAATACAATAAAATTCCAGTAAAGGCCCTTTAAATTAGGTATAACTCTTTTTCCACCCTAATATCTTTATATTTGGCTTATATGGAATCCTGTATCTGGGATGGAGCTGAACGTGTATTAAAAGTGACCACTACTTGCTTAGAGAATTAACAGTTTTAAAGAGGTTGGTCTTAGGGAAATGTAGGTATTAGGAAACCTGGTGCCAGCAAGGTAAACTCTGTGGCCAATGGGCTTAGCTCAAAGGTGTTTTTTTTTGTGTGTGTGTGTTTTATTATTATACTTTAGGTTTTAGGGTACAGGTGCTGGAGAGGATGTGGAGAAACAGGAACACTTTTACACTGTTGGTGGGACTGTAAACTAGTTCAACCATTGTGGAGCTCAAAGGCTTTAATGCAATTTAAAAGGTCGGTTTACGCCTCACGGGAGACTTATCAGTTAGCAGAATCTCAAGGTCAGCCTAAAGGCAGGGAAGAAACGGGTTTAGTGTTCAGCATAGGGAGAGCCAAAAAAAACAAAGGGTTTGGGGAGCGGTTGGGTCTCAGTGACATTATTAACATGAAAACAAAACAAAACAACAAAACGAAACTCCTTCCATCACATTTCAGGTCAGCACGAGGGTAATCTAATGATGGACAGTTGTATATGACCAGGATGGAATGTAGGAGCTTAAATCTAACTAGAGCAGAACAGGGGACAGTCCTTGCAAGGAGCAAGCTGCCACTTTCTAGAGACCAAGGGAGATGGTGCCATGTGAGCAGATGGGAGGATATGCATCACTGGGGTTCAGCTTTGCAGCCAGATGCCTGGGTTTAAATCCATGCTTCTGACTCTTGGTAGCAGTGGATTTAATGTCTCTACACTGAGGTCTCCTCATCTATGAAATTGAGACAAAAATATCTGCCTTAGATGGTAAATGTGAAAAGTTAACAGGCCAATCCTTATAAAGTGCTTAGCCCAGGGTCTGGGACATGGTGAGCATTCCATCAACATTAACCATCTGTGTCACTCTTAACAAGGGCACGGGGCATGGAGAACCTGAACCAACGACCATGCTGCCCCATCTCACACAGCAAGATTTCCCAAGTGTGAGATTTTGGGACACCTGCTTCTTTTCCGTAGTGATGAGCAGTAAATTCCTTAAGCTACAAGGGCTGGGAGGCTTGTCTTCAAGGGTAGCCACAATCAGAAGTCTGAAGAAGGCTATGTGCTTTCTTCCTCTTTCCAGAGAAGCCTGAGATTGAGAAGAGGGAGAATACTTTAGAGAGGAGCCCCTCCTACTACAGAGACCTCAGTGTAACAGCAGAAATGACCCTGTGCCTCCAAACATGTGGTTTAAGAGGCAGATCTAACATGACTCTTCAAAAACAAGCCCAGGGAGAAGACAAGATGACAACACGTAACCAGCAGCCACCTTAGAATACAGGCGGCAGCTACAGTGCCACCTCTGCAGGAGGATTTACCAGTTTAAATAGGTGGTTCCCAAAACTGCGGGCAATTTTGTCCCCAGAGGGACATTTGGCAAAGTCTGGGAAATTTTTTCTTGTCACAACTGCAAGAGTTTCTTACTGGCATCTATTGGGTAGAGAGCATGGATGCTGCTAAAATTATAACAGCTCACAGGACAATCCCACAAGAAATAATTATCTGGTCCACAAAACCAACAGTTTCAAGGCTGGGGAACTCTGATGCGGATAAATCAGGCTTGTGTAGACAGTACCCATGACATTAGAAGGAAAGTGCCTTGAGAAGAAACATGTTTGGGTACCCAGCTTTAAAGAGGTTGGTCTTAGGGACATTTACGTGCCAGCAAGGTAAATTCCATGGCCTGGCATTTGTTGCAGCAACAACAGTAACACCACCACCTACATAGTATTTACTATGAGTCAGACAATATTCTAAACCCCTTATCTGTAACTCATGCAATCCTCAAGACAACCTATGTGATAGGTACTATAATTACCCTCATTTTACAGGTGAGGAAACTGAGGCACTGGACCTTGCCCAAGGTCCAGAATTACTAAGCAGCAGAACTGAGGTATTAACCAGGCAATCTGGCTTCAGAGCCTGCTATGGTTTCGCTGTGTCCCCATCCAAATCTCATTCTAAATTGTAGCTTTCATAATTCCCACACGTCATGGGAGGGACTCAGTGGGAGGTAACTGAATCATGGGGCAGTATCGCCTGTACTGTTCTCGTGGTAGTGAATTAAGTCTCACAAGATCTGATGGTTTTACAGACGGGATTTCCCCTCCACAAGCACTCTCTTGCCTACTGCCATGTAAGGCATTCCTTTGCTCCTGCTTTGCCTTCCGCCATGATTGGGAGGCCTCCCCAACCATGTGGAACTGTGAGTCAATCAAACCTCTTTCCTTTATAAATTACCCAGTCTCAGGTATGTCTTCATTAGTAGCATGAGAACAAACTAATACAGAGTCCAGATTCACATGGTAGGCCCTTGATACATGTGTGATGAGTTAATGGGGAAAAATAAATGGACATGGCTATAAGCAAAAGCATGCATCAAATGTATTAAAAAAATACAAAGAAAATACAATTAGGAACAAAAGGACATTGACTTCTGCTCTATTTCTCCAAACTAATCAAGGAGTGTGCATCCTTGGTAGGGAAGGAAGACAGCTGACATGGGAAGGCTCCACTTGCCAAATTCCTACGTCATCAAAAATCAGATCACATCATCACTGGGAGGAAAAGATAGACCACTAACATACAAAGACAGTGCCCAGAAGACTGTGCTATGATTCATTTTCTCCCCAAAGACTAAGATTTGTGGCCTAAGTGATAAGTTACTCTGTCTGTCAAGACTTTGTTTTAACTGTAATCTGGCCTGGAAACATAACATAGTGGGAATTTAGAAGTTATTTAAAAAACACCTTTTTATGGTTTGGGTTTTATGTGTATAAGTGTGGGAGGGAATGGAAATTTTGAGAAAAAAATTAAAGTACATAAAATACTCATTTTTTCTTAGAACCATTTATAGTCCTAAAGTCACTTTGTTACGGTTGAAGTGCACAAAAATATCTACTCTGTATAACTTGGGTTTATTTATAAGAAGACCACATTTAAGATATGGGTATCAGAGTAGAGTTTGTTCAGACACTAATAACAAATTTATAATGTATTTATTTTTCAATATTGCTATAAATGGAATGACAAACGTCCAAAGGAAGGAATTTATACTCTCAGATTGTGTGGGTTTCTGTGAAGCAGGCAAACTCTAGAACAAAAGAAATATTCATATATAGAAAAACAAAGGTTTTTTGCCCTTGAACTTAGTAGTGATTAAATACTAAAAAGAGTTCTTTAAGAAATCAGGGCAGAGGGTGTCATAGAGAAGGAACACTCAAAAGTCAATGTATATCATTTTTGTCATAAAAAATGGGGCTGGTAGCCCCAGTTTTCCTCGTGTCTCCAGCTTACATCATCCCCAGTGTCCACTTCCTCTGATGGTCTCTCAACATCTTCTGCAAACAGAATCTGTGACCCAAGATTTTTTTAGGTCTCATATTTCATTTCTTGATTTGCAGATCACCCATCAGAGGACAACTCCTTTCACAATCTAGAGATGGAGGGATGTGAAGGAGGCAACAGTTAACAATAGGAGTTAGGCAGATCTGCCTTGATGGAAGAGGAATGATTATGGCTTCTTTCTGGTCTTCCTGTCACCAGGTTAACACTAGGATGGCCAGGACCAAGACTCCTCCTCAGGAGAGAGTTGGTAGACACCACTAGGATGGGAGAATGAAATACCAATTAAAGTCAAGTCAGCCAAAGCTGGGGATAGCAAAGAGGGACTCTGTCCATAGTGGAGAAGTCCATAAGCATTGACAGAGATGTTCCTTCTATGTTCCACCTTTTGCCTTCAACTCAGAGGTACAAGCATACTCAGAAAGAAGTCAGAGATTTGAAGGGGAATCCTGGCCCTAAACAAAGAAGAGGCTAAGATGCCAGGACTGTACCATTATTCCCAAACTAAAAGCCTGAAGATGTTCTCCTTCTGCAACATTGTAAAGGGCCTTCCAAATACAAACACAAAGTTTTAAGCTTATTGCTCCATTTTTAATAGAAGCAAATTAGATTTTTCTGCTGTTGACTTTGAATCCAAGAAATTTAGAGCAGCATGAATTAGTGAACACTGAAATTCTTTTCTTAATAAGGTCTTTTTACTCCAATTTCTTTATTTTTTTCATAAGTAGAAATGCTCTTAATTTTTCAGCAGCAGTCAGTTATATTTATGCCATTAGAAACAGAAGGCTTGACAAACACCAGCTGGAAGAGACACAGTGTCTGCTTTAGAATCGGTTTCCAATTCTGTAGGGGTTCTGGGCTGGACACTCTCAAATGAGAGCACGCCTTATGCTATTCTTTAAAGAGCATCTTTGTTTTCTGGTCACTCCCAAGGGACAATCTCACACTGTTCCAGAGACTTTTATTGCCATTTCAGTACTGGCATTTGATTCACTGCATTGTCTTCTTCCTCCTTTTCCTTCTCCTCTTTTTTTTTAATTGAGGTATAACATACATAAAGTACACCAAGTATGCTCACTGTAAATGTATGAATTCTTATACTTTTAAGATCCATGTAATCCCCACCCTGGTCAAGATTTAGAATATTTCCAACATCCTAGAAGGTTCCCTCATGCCCCTCACTATTGAATAGCCACCCTCACCCCCTGTTGGTATCCACTATTCTGATTTTATTTTCATCAAAAACTATCTTTGTCTATTCTTGAACTAAATATACATGGAATGATACTGTACATACTTTTACACCTGGCTTCTTATTGTCAATATAATGGCTCTGAAATTATTTTGGTTGTTGCTTATATCAGTAGTTCATTTTTAACAGTTTCATTGAGGTATAATTGACACATAATCAATTACATATTTGAAGCATACAATTTGGTAAGTTTTCTCATATGTATTCACCCATGAAACCACCACCACAATCAGATAATGCACATATCCATCACCCAAAAGTTTTTGTAGCCATTGGTAACCCTCATTTCTTCCCTTACTCTCATCCCTCCTAAACACTGAACATCTTTTTATGTGCTTATTGGCCATTCGCATATCTTCTTTGGAGAAATGTCTATTCAAGTCTTTTGCCCATTTATGAATCATGTTGTTTGCTTTGTTGTTGAATTTTATAAGTTCTCTATATACTCTGGATATCAATCCCTTATCAGATATATGATTTGCAAATACTTTCTCCCATTCTGTGGGTCGCCTTTATACTCTGTTGATAGTGCCTTTTTGAGGCACAAAATTTTAATTTTCATGAAGTCCACTTGGCTATTTTTCTTTTGTTCCTGGTGCCTTTGGTGTCATATCCAAGAAATCATTGCCAAAACTAATATCATGAGGATTTTGCTCTATGTTTTCTTCTAAGAGTTTTATAGTTTCAGGTTTTACATTTAGATGTTTCATCCATTTTGAGTTATTTTTATACATGACGTCTTTTCCCATTGAATGGTCTTGGCACCATTGTCAAAAATCATTTGATCGTATATTCTAAGGTTTAATTCTGGGCTCTCTATTCTATTCCATTGGTCTCCATGGCTGTCAGTGTCACACTGTTTTGATTACTATAGCTCTGCAGTAAGTTTTGAAATCAGAAAGTATGAGTCCTCCAACTTTGAAATTTTTTCAAGATTATCTTGACTATTTGGGGTCCTTTGAGACTCCATATAAATTTCAGAATGGCTTTTTTCTATTTCTTTGAAATAGAAAATTGTCCATATATATGTATAAAAATCAATTGTCCGTGTGTGTGTAAGTCTATTTTTATGCTCTATTCTATTCCATTATCTATTTGCCTACCTTTACACCAATAACAACTGGGATTTTGATAGGAATTGCACTGAATCCATAGGTTGCTTTGAATCCATAGGTTGCTTTACATAGTACTGACGTCTTAACAATATTAAGTTTTCCAATTCATGAACATGGGATGTCTTTATACTTATTTGTATCTTCTTTAATTTCTTTCAGCAATGCTTTGTAGTTTTCATTGTACAAGTTTTCACCTCCTTGATTAAGTTAATTGCCAAGTTCTTTATTCTTTTCAATGCTATTGTAAATACAACTGTTTACTTCATTTGCTTTTCACATTGATTTTTTAGTGTATAGAAATGCAATTTATTTTTGCATGTTGACCTTGTATCCTGCTACTTTGCTGAATTCATTTATTAGTTCTAACAATCTTTTTGTGGATATTTTAGGGTTTAACATATGAGATCATATCATCTGTGAAGGGAAAAAGTATTCCTTCTTCATTTCCAATTTGAAACTCTTTTATTTCATTTTCTTGCCGAATTGCTTTTCCTAGAACTTCCAGTGCTGTGTTAAATAGAAGTGGCAAAAGTGGGCATCCTTGTTTTGTTTTTGCTTTCACCATTGAGTATGATGTTCACCGCAGGTTTTTCTTATATGGTCTTTATTATGTTGGGGCGATTTCCTTCTATTCTTAGATTGTTGAGTCTGAGGTAGTTTTTGTATATTGTACAAGATATGGATTGAAGGTCACATTTTTGCACATAGATATCCAATTGTTCCGGCATTATTTTTTAAAAAGACTACCTTTCTCCTTTATAAAAAATCAATTGTCCATATATATATATATATATATATATATGTATAGGTCTGTTTTCATGCTCTATTCTATTCCATTCTCTATTTGCCTATCTTTACACCAATAACATGCTATCTTGATTACTGGAGCTAATAATATAAATATTATGGAGTACAAGCCTTGCAATTTTCTTCTTCTTTCTGAAATTTGTTTTGGCTATTTTAGGGCTTCTACATTTTCATAAGAATTTTTAATCAGTTTGTCAATTTATATTAAAAGTCTGCTAAGAATTTTATTGGAATTGTGTTAAATCTATAGATCAATTTGAAGAGAATGGTTATCTCAACAATAATGAGTTTCTTGACCCATAAACATCATACATTTATCCATTTATTTGAATTTATTTTTTTTTTTTGAGACAGAGTTTCACTCTGTCACCCAGGCTGGAGTGCAGTGGCATGATCTCGGCTCACTGCAACCTCTGCCTCCCAGGTTCAAGCAATTCCCCTGCCTCAGCCTACTGAGTAGCTGGGATTACAGGTGCATGCCATCACACCCAGCTAATTTTTGTATTTTTAATAGAGATGGGGTTTTGCTATGTTGGCCAGGCTGGTCTCAAACTCCTGACCTCAGGTGATCCACCCACCTCAGCCTCCCAAAGTGCTGGGATTACAGGCGATATTTGAATATTTTTAGGATTCCATTTTATTTCATTTTTGGCATAAAAGCTAAAATGCTTTATTTTGTCACTTTGATGGCTGCTTTGCGGTTTATAACTTACATCTTTAACTTATCACAGTATACATTCAAATAACATGATACCATTTTACATGCATTATAAAAAGAACCTTATAATATCATACTTCCTTTTATGATAGTCTTCCAATTCATGAACATGGCATGTCTTTATACTTATTTATGACTTCTTTAATTTCTTTCAGCAATGCTTTGTAGTTTTCATTGGACAAGTTTTTCACCTCATTAATTTATCCTTTTCTGGCATTTATACTATTACTGTCATACATAATTTACTTATACATATATTATAAACCCTACAACAGATGATTATTATTTGTATTTAAAGAGTCAATCTTTAAAAGATGCCTTATTTAGGAGAAACTTTTAAAATATAGTTACCTATGTAGCTATCATTTCTGGTGCAGTCATTCCTTTGAGAAGATCCATATTTCCATCTGATATTTTCCTTCTGCCTAAAGAACTTCCTTCAACAATTCTTATGGGGCAGGTGTAGTGTAGCATTTGTATGTCTGAAAATGTCTTTATTTTACCTTCATTTTTAAAAGATATTTTTGCTGGGTATGAAATTTTAGGTTAACAATTTTATTCTTTTAGTACTCTAAAGATGTTGCTTCACTTGCATGAATGACAGGAGGCAGAGAATCTACTGTCATTGTTCCCATGTATGTAATATGTCTATTTTTTCTAAGGGCTTTTTAAATTTTTTTCTGTACCAGTAGTCTTGAGCAATTTGATTACGATGTGACTTGATGCCATTTTTTTTCATGCTTCTAGTGCTTGGAGTTCATTGACATTCTTAGATTTATAGTTTTCATCAAGTTTGGAAACTTTTCTATTATTTCTCCAAATATTTTTTCTGTCACTCCTATCTCTTCTCCTTTTGGTACTCTAATTGCCCATATATTAGCCACCCTGAAGTTGTCCCAGAGTTCACTGATGCTCTGTTCATCTTTTTTAAATTCTATTTTTCCTTTTTATATTTCACTTTGGAGAGTTTCTACTGCAATATCTTCAAGTTCACTTGTTTTTTTCTTCTGCAATGTCTAATCTGCCATTAATCCCATCCAGTATATTTTTCATCTCAGATCTTGTCATTTTCATCTCAAGAAGTTAGATTTGCGTGTCTTTTTAATATCTTCCATGCCTCTACTTAACTTTATGAATATATGGAATATGGTCTTAGTAATTTTTAATATCTTTGTTTTCGTATTCTAAAATATGTGCCAGTTCTGAATTGCTTTCAATTCAGTGATTATTCTCCTCATTATGGTGAATAATGTTAATATTTTTCTGCTTCTGTGCAAGCCTGGTAATCTTTGACTAAATGCTAGACATCTTGAATTTTACCTTGTCGGGTGCTGGATATTTTCATGTTCCCATACTTTATGCTAGGATACAGTTAAGTTATTTAGAAACAGATTAATCATTTCAGTACTGCTGTTTTAATTTGTTAGATCCAGAGCAGGACACAGTCTAGGGTTAACAATTCCCCCAATACTGAGGTGAGAGCTTCCTGAGTATTCTATTCAATGCCTCCTGGATTATGAGTTTTTAAAGTATGCCTAGTGGGAACAGTCACTGTTCTTGGTCCTGAATGAATGTTGGGCACTGTTCTTTTTCATTCTCTTGGATGATTCTTTCCTCAACCTCAGATTGTTTCCTCAAATGTGTGTGCTGATCAGTCGTATGCTGCATCCTTATGGAGGATCTCCTGCAGAGCTCCACAGTCTTCTGTCTGTGTAGTTCTCTCCTCTCTGGTACTCTGTCCTGCAGACCGTCATCACTTGGTCTTTCTGGACTCTTTTTCTTTTTTTCCAAGACAAAGTCTCACTCTGTTGCCCACACAGTGAGATCTTGGCTCACTGCAACCTCCACCTCCTGGGTTCAAGAGATTCTCCCGCTTCAGCCTCCCGAGTAGCTGGGATTACAAGCACTCAGCATCATGCCTGGCTAACATTTGTACTTTTGGTAGAGATGGGGTTTCACCATGTTGGCCAGTCTGGTCTTGAACTCCTGACCTCAGGTGATCTGCCTGCCTTGGCCTCCCAAAGTGCTGGGATTACAGGCTTGAGCCACCATGCCCGACCATCTTGCTGGACTCATAAGTCTATCTCCTTAACTCAAGATGTCTAACAGGTTCTGCCTAGCATACCCCTCCCTGCACCAAGACCAGGAAACTCTCCAGGCAGTGAAGCTGGGGACATTTTATGACTCAATTCATTTATTTTCTATCTCTGAATGATAACTATCTTTTGTTGTCTAAAGTCCAAGGTTTTGAAAAACATTATTTCATATATGTTACCTGGGTATTTTTGGTTGTTTCAAGTGAGAAGGTAAATCCAATCCCTGCTGCTCCATCTTGGCTAGAAACAAGTTATTTTTTCTTTATTGTTGTTTGGTGTTCTCTTGTATAAACATACTATAATGTATTTCTCCATTCTCTTATTGATGGACTTTTGGGTTATTTCCAGTTTAGATTTATTGTAAATGAAACTACTATGAATATTGTTATCTATGTGTTTTGGCGGATATACGTCTGTCTTTATCTTGGGTAAATACCTAGGAATACAGTAGCCAGATCATAGCATGGGCAATGTTTGGCTTTAAGATACACTGACAGTTTTTCAAAGTGGGTTACCCCACCAGCAGTGTATGAAAGTTCCAATTGCTCCCTATCCTCACCAACACTTGGTAGTGTTTTTTATTTTAGCCATTCTGGTAGTGTCACACTGAGATTTTAATTTGTAGTTACCTAAGGACTAATGATTTTGATTGACTACCTTTTCATATGCTTATCAGCCATTTGGATATCCTCTCATATGAACTGTCTGTTTAAGCCATTTAAATTGACTGGCTTAAGTTTTTCTTAATGATCTGAAGGGGTTCTTTATATATTCTGAATAAAAATCTTTTACCAAATATATTGTTGTAAATGTCTTTACCCTGTCCACGGCTTATCTTTTCACTCTTTTTATGATGTGTTTCAATTTTTAAACATCCTCAACTCGAATGTAGTACAATTCTTTTATGGTTACTGATTTTTGTGTCCTGTTTAAGAAACCTTTGCCTACCTCAAATTACGAAGCTATTCTCATATGTTTTCTTCTAGGAGCATTACTGTTTTTTCCTTTCTTCTTATTGAATATAGCAGCAAAACTACAGTGTACAGTGAGTTTTATGTAGCCTAAAATTTTTTTCCCTTCTATAGGCTTTCTGTTCAATATCCAACTGCAAGACATTGTCAAGGGGCAATTTGAAGTCACTGGTTGCACATTCTACTGCATTAATAGTGCCTGTAACCCATCACGAGGTCCTCTGCTGTTTGCATCGTGACTTGCTTATCAGTTAGCAAGACAAATATTTTACCTCACCCTTACTTCACTCTGCAGTATCTCTGTTCTCTTAGAGTTTCTATAAATAACAGGTTAAAAAAGCAGTTCCCCTTGGCTGGTGGCCGTGACAATGAGTTTTTAGGCCCTGTAGTTTTCATTGTTTCTAAATTCTCTATAATAAACATAAGTATTTTTAATTTAAAAAGTTAACAAAAAAAGTTTGAGCAGTTGTGATTAAAGTGTATGTATGATTTTTCATATGTGGAGCTAAAAAATACAATGTCTCACAATCTTTCCTGCACACAGTATGTTGACCATACACATTATGACTTGTAAAAAAACTTGCTCATGGACTGTCTGCTGGGCAGACAGTAGAACAGTTCATTAATTTTAAAGCATAATACAATCGACATATTTTCCCTTACTAACAACTTATTGTTTTATTAAAGTCTTGCTCAAGTTTTTTCCTACTTTTGTTTCACTTTATCCACAAATGAAGCCACAGAAAGTTTTAAAAATATAGTCATTTGCCAAGTATCTTTAATTAATTGCCAAGAATGGAAGTTGAATAGTTCTTTGTGATACTGTTCATATTGCAGGAACATGAGGACGACTTCTGGGCAGAAACATCTGGAAAGAGCTACTTAAACTCTGCACCAAGGTCCTCTTTTCCTGCACTGTTGTGGGACAGTTTTTGCAGAGATGTATCAAGTCACCCAAGCAGCATTTGGAAATGCATAGTTTACTTGACAGCATTTACAAATTATGTCTTTTCCTCAGAATAACTTACACTGTAGAAATGCTTCCATATGCTAAAGTTGGACACACCATTGTATTGAGAAAAAAAGCGAAGTCTTTTAGTAGCAGTTTTCATATACATACTAAACTACAGTGTACACAAATTAATAATGTTGTCCCTTAAGAATTTACCATAAATGGTTTTCTAATTCTTTATGCCCCAGCTGTCTGCTAAAGATTGTGAGTAGATTTTGCCACAAAACAGCGGGTCAGCAAAAATTCAATTATGATTATCTAAGTAATGAAAACAATTTGATCACAACGGTAAGTCTTATGCTTTGATGAAAAAAATACTTTTTCCCAAAATCTTCTGTGTTTCTTAAAGTCCCAGGAGCAGAAAATTTCCCACTTCAAATTCCAAAACACGTATACTTGCAGTTAACACCTTTCTATCCTGACTTTAGAGGAAGAGTTGGCAAACTGTGCCCCATGGGCCAAATCTAGCTCACTACCTGTTTTTGTAAATAAAGTTTTATTGGAACACAGCCATGCTTATTCATTTACACATTGTCTATGGCTGCCTTTGTGCTACAAAAGCAGAGTTGGAAAATTGTGACAGACTTTATAGCACAGAAAGCCTGAAATATTCTCAACAACCTTTTATTTAAAAACATGTTGACTCCTGTTTTAATAAGCATTTCCTCATTTCACATCTTGCAGGAATAAATGGATGTTACTACTGCTAGTACTGCTTCTGCTGCCAAGTTTTTGAGCACATAACCAGAATGACAGCCACAGTTCCACAAAGCTCTGATAAAACATCAAACAGAAACTCACCACCAAGGAAAGCAGAGAATCCTTTCTTGTCTTGAGTGAATGGCAATGATCTTGGTGGCCAAGATAATAAATACACATGTTTATTATATTCAAAAACTATTCTAAAATGTATGTTTTCTATATAAAGTAATCTCCACATGATTCTGAGAAAAAGTTTAATCTATCTTTCTACTACAAAGTTCTTAATAATGCTTTGACAAGGAGGTACCATATCCCAAGATGTGATACATTTTGCTCAGTTTTTAAATTAAACGTTCTAGAGTAACTTATAGAGTGATGTCAGCATGATGGCCAACTAGAGTTGCCTGACACAAAAAGGTACCAAAACAATAAATAAACTATGCTTTGACTGGAGTTACTGATGAAGTACACTGGAAAGCACCGGGGGAGCAACAAGATTTCTACAGAGCATGGAAGCCCAGGATAGCACCACAGAGAGGGAAGTGAGATATCCTCCCTCTGCCACATGGTATCCCCCACGAGGATCAGCTCAGAGCCAGGGAAACTTCTTCTCACGGGGAAAAAGTAAGCTGGAATCCTTTGCCCCATCATCTCCACAGACAGGAACAGTCATTGCTATAAAAGGGTCTCCTAGTCCTCACAGGACCAGAAACCAGTGTGGACAGTTACTGGGAGTTCATGTGGCTGCATTGCCCCAGAACAGGAACAACTTTGGCATTCCAACCCCCATGACCTAAGCTGCTACAGCATGGTGCCATCTTGAAACTTGACCCACTGCTGGAGTGCATCTTGTGTTGGGGGTCAGTAGCCACCAATCCCCTCCATCTCTGAGGTTCCACCATCATTCCACTACATTCATTAAGGGTGCCTACAGCACCAATACGCCAGCTGCCCAGAGCCTAGGCCCAAAGGAACAACCAAGACCACAACATCTGAATTCATCAGGTACCCTGTTCCCCAGGGAAACAAGCAAACTTCACAGTGGGGAAACCCTGTGAAGTCACCTAGCTCATGTGCTCTCACACCCATCATAACAGCCAGCCTGAAATTGGCTCTACCCCACTGGTGAGATCCTGGCACAGCTGCCCAGTCACCTCTGGTTCAATAGCTGGCCTAGAGATGTCTCACCTCCCTCTCCCCACAGAGAGAGCACCACATAACCACTCAGGCCCCCCACACACACCCTTGGCCTGACAGCCTGACTGGAGGTCGCCCAGAAAGAGCCCCATGCAGCCATGCAGCACACCACACCACAACTCAACAGCCAGTGCAGCAGTGGCTCCACCTTCCTGGAAAGCCCACCAAACAGCCTGCTGGCCCACCACACCCACACATGCTTAGCCTGACAACCAACCTGGCACCCCCACCACCAGCAAACTTGCACCACTGCATCACAAATTCCTGCAGCCTAGGCCACTGAGAAAATTGCAGACACCACAGATGAGGATTACAGTTGAAAAATCTGTACAGAGACCATGTTACTGAGTCCACCCAGAACCAAAGTCAACATACCATTCCCGACCAACAATCCAGGATCCATTTACAGGAAAAAGGCTCTTGCTATGGAAGTTAATCCATAAAATTACAAAAATTACTGTTTTACTAGATGCAAAGACATCAACATAGGGACACAAGAAACATGAAAAAGCAAGGAAATATTATACCCCTAAAGGAGCATAATAAGTCTTCATTGACCCCAAAGAAAAGGATATTTATGAAATGCCCAAAAAGCAATTCAAAATATGATTTTAAGGAAATTCAGTAAGATATAAAAGAATACAGACAAACAAGTCAATGAAATCAGGAAAACAATTCATGAGCTGAATTAGAAATTCAATAAAGAGACAGATATATAAAAAAGAACCAAATAAATCTTAGAGCTAATGAATTCAATGAATGAATTAAAAAATACAATTAAGAGCTTCAACAACAGACCAGATCAAGCAGAAGAAAGAATTTCTGAAATTGAAGGCAAGCCTTTTGAAATAACCCAGTCAGAAGGGAAAAAAGAAATAAGAATTAAAAAGAACAAAGAAAGCACATGGGACTTATGGGACACCATTAAGAGAACAAATATTTGCATTATAGGACTTCAGAAGGAGAAGAAATGGAGAAAGGCACAGGAAATCTACTTAACGACAACAACAATACTTTCTAAGTCTTGGGAGAGATATAGACATCCATATTCAGGAAGGTCAAAGGTCTCCAGTGAGATTCAACCCCCAAAAAACCTCTCTGAGGCACATTATAAACAAACTGCCAAAAGTCAAAGACATAGAATTCTAAAAGCTTCAAGAGAAAAACATCAAGTTACATACAGGAGTATCTCCGTTAGGCTACCAGCAGATTTTTTTTTTAGCAGAAACCTTGCAAGCCAGGAGAGAATGAGATGATATATTCAAAGTGTTGAAAGAAGAAAAAGCTGTCAACCAAGTAAGAACACTATTTCCAGCAAAGCTGTTTTTCAGAAATGAAGAAGAAATAAAGACCTTCCCAGATAAGCAAAAACTGAGAGAATTCATCACTCCTATACTGGCCTTACAAGAAATCCTTATAGAATTGCTATAGCTGGAAACAGAAAGACAATAATTGCCATCATGAAAACATGTGAAAATACAAAACCAGTCTGGGTAAATCTATAGTCATACTCTGAATACCCTAGTGCTGTAATGGTGTTATGTAAATCTTTCAATTCTCCAGCATGAAGGTTTAAAGCCAAAAAAAGTCAAAAACATAAACAACTACAATTAGCGGCTGAGGAACATACAAAAGATGCAGATGTAAATTAAGGCAACCAAAACACAAATTGGGGGTGAAGGAAAAATGTAAAGTACTTTAATGCAACTAAAGTTAAGTTGTTTTCAGCTTGAAATAGTCTATTATAACTAAGACTGTTTACGCTACCCCCATGGTAACCACAAAGAAAGAAATTACAACAGACACACAAATAAACACGAGAAAAGAAACAAAGCTTAGCACCACAGAAAACCACTAAACCACACATGTAAACAAGCGAGGAATAAAGAAACAAAGGATCTTCAAAATAACCAGGAAACAACAAAATGGCAGAAAACTTTATCAATCACAACCTTGAACATAAATGGATTAAATGCTCTAATTTAAAAAAATAGAGTGGCTGAATGGATTAAAAAAAAACAAGATCCAACTATATGGTGCCTAAAAGAAACTCACCTCGCCATTAAAGACAAACACAGACTGAAAGTGAAGAGGTAGAAAAACATATTCCATGCAAACAGAAACCAAAGGCAAGCAGGAGCAGCCATTCTTACATCAGATGAAATTAGACTTTAAATCCAAAACTGTAAAAAAGAAGGTCATTATATAATGATAAAGGGGTCACTTCAATAAGAGGATATAATAATTATAAATATGTATGCACCCAACACTGGAGCTTCTAAATATATAAAGCAAATATCATTGTATCAATATTAGAGATAGACTGCAATACAATCGTAGAAGGGAGCTTCAACACCCCACTTTCAACAACAGACAGATCACCTAGACAGAAAATCAACAAAGAAAAGCTGGACTTACACTGCACCATAGACCAAATGGACCTAACAGATAATTACAGAACATTCCATCCAAGAGATGCAGAATACACATTCTTCTCAATTGCACATGGAACATTCCCCAGGTTAGATCACATGTCAGGCCACAAAACAAGTCTTAACAAATTTAAAAAGATAATGTAACATGTATCTTTTCATACCACAATGGTGTAAAACTAGAAATCCACAAGAAAAACTTTGAAAACCTTACAAATACATGAACATTAAACAAGATGCTTCTAAATAACCAGTAGGTCAATGAAGAAATTAAAAGGGAAATTTTAAAATTCCTTGAGACAAGCAAGAATGGTTAATAGGTTTTTTGGTGCTTTTCTCCATTACCTCCTGTAACTCCTACCTCAAAATACAAGAAATATTTCTAATAAATAATTTAACCATGAACCTCAAGAACAAACTAAACCCAAAATTGGTAGAAGAAAGGAAATAATTAAGCTCAGAGCAGAAATGAACAAAAGATACTAAAAAAAATTTAAAGATCAACAAAATAAAGAGTTTGTGTTTTGAAAAGGTGAACAAAATTGACAAACCTTAGGTACACTAGGAAAAAAAAGAGAAAAGACTCAAATAAATAAAATCAGGTAAGAAAAAGGAGACATGACAACTGATAACACAGAAAGAGACTATTATGAACAACTATACACCAATAAATTTAAAAACACAGAATAAATGGATAAATTCCTGGACATATACAACCTACCAGGATTAAATTATGAAAAGACAGGAAATCTGAAGAGATCAATAGCATATAAGGAAGTTGAATCAGTAATAAAAAGTCTTTAATCAAAATACAACCCAGGACCAGATGGCTTCACTGCTGTATTCTACAAACAATTTAAAGAAGAACCAATACCAATTCTCTTTAAACTATTCTAGAAAATTGAAGAAGGGGAAACACTTCCAAACTCATTTTACAAGACCAGCATTATCCTGATTCCAAAACCAGACAAGGATACAACAAAAAAAAGAAAACTATGGGCCAATATTCCTGATGAACATAGATGCAAAAATTCTCAACAAGACACTAGCAAACTGAATTCAATCGCATATTATAAAGATTATTCACTAATATCAAGCGGGATTCATCCCAGGGATGGAAGGATGATTCAACATATGTAAATCAATATATGTGACACACCACATGAACAAAAAGAAAGACAAAAACCATATGATCATTTCAAAAGATGCAGAAAAAGCAAATGACAAAATTCAACATTCCTTCATGATAATAACCGTCAACAAATTAAGTATAGAAAGTATGTACCATAACATAATAAAGGTCGTATATGACAAAGCCACAGCTAACATTATACTGGATAATATTTACTGAATAGTATAAATTACATTAACATTATACTGAGCAAAGGTTTCACCTTTTCCTCTAAGAACAGGAACAAGGTAAGGATGCCCACTTTCACCACCCTAATCAACACAGGAATTCCTAGCCAGAGCAATTAGGCAAGAGAAAAAAATAAAGGGCATCCAAATTGGAAAGAAGGAAATCATATTGTCCCTGTTTGCAATGACACAATCTTATATACAGAAAGCCCTAAAGACTCTACCAAAAAACTCTTAGAACTAATAAACAAATTCTTCTCAGATGACACAAGTCAGAGGACACAAAAAATCAAAATTCAAAAATCAGTAGCATTTCTATATGCTAATTGCAAACTATCTTAAAAAGAAATCAAGAAAATAGGCCGGGCATGGTGGCTCACGCCTGTAATCCCAGCACTTTGGGAGGCCAATGTGGGCGGATCACGAGGTCAGGAGATCAAGGCCATCCTGGCTAACATAGTGAAACCCCGTCTCTACTAAAAATACAAAAAATTAGATGGGCGTGGTGGCGGGCGCCTGTAGTCCCAGCTACTCGGGAGGCTGAGGCAGGAGAATGGCATGAACCCAGGAGGCGAAGCTTGCAGTGGGCCAAGATCACGCCACTGCACTCCAGCCTGGGTGACACAGCGAGACTCCATCTCAAAAAAAAATAATAAAAGAAATCAAGAAAATAATTACATTTACAATAGTACACATGTACATGTACAATAGTACACAACACACACAAACAAAAATAAGATACCTAGGAATAAACTTAAGTAAGGAGGTGAAAGATCTCTACATTGAAAAGTTTAAAAACAATGGGATAATATCCCATGTTCATAGATTGGAAGAATTAATGTTGTTAAAATGGCCATATAAGCCAAAGCAATTTACAGATTTGATGCAGTTCTTATCAAAATAATAATGACATTATTCACAGAAATTGAAAAAATAATCCTAAAATGCATATGGAATCACAAAAGACCCCAAACAGCCACAGTAATCCTAAGCAAAAAGAACAAAACTGGAAGCATCACACTACCTCACTCCAAAATATACTACACATCTATAGTAAACAAAGCAGCATGGTACTGGCATAAAACAGACATGTAGGCCAATGGAACAGAATAGAGAGCCCAGAAATAAATTCATACACCACCTGATTTTCAACAAAGGTGCCGGGAACACATATTGAGGAAAAGACAATCTCTTCAATAAATAATGCTGGGAAAACTAGATATCCAACTGAGAAGAAGAGACTAGACCCCTACTTACTAAAATCAACTAAAAATGGATTAAAGATTCAAATATAAAACCCAAAATTATGAAACTACTAGAATAAAACATAAGGTTTTATTCAGTGTCATAAAGCACACTGGGCTGGGCAAGGATTTTAGAAATAAGAACTCAAAAGCACAGGAAACAAAAGCAAAGATAAACAAATGGAATGACATCAAACTTTGCTTCTGCACAGCAATGGAAACAGTGAAGTGAGGGAGTGTAAATTTCCACAATAAGCTGAAAAGACAACATACAGAATGGAAGAAAATATTTGCAACTATACATCTGACAAGGGGCTAATATCCAGAATATATAAGGAACTTAAATAACTCAACATCAAAAAAAAAAAAACAACTCAACAATCTGATTAAATAGGCAAATGATCGGAATAGACATTTATCAAAAGAAGACATACAAATGGCCAAAAAATATATTTTGAAATGCTCAACATCACTAATCATCAGGGAAATGCAAACAAAACCACAGTGAGATAACCACTCCCTCCAGTTAGAAAAGCTATTATCAAAACAACAAAAGAAAACAAGTGTTGGCCAGGCGTGGTGGCTCCCGCCTGTAATCCCAACACTTTGGAAGGCCAAGGTGGGCAGATCACCTGAGGTCGGGAGTTCAAGACCAGCCTGATCAACATGGAGAAACCCCATCTCTACTAAAAATACAAAATTAGCCAGATATGGTGGTGCATGCCTGTAATCCCAGCTACTCAGGAGGCTGAGGCAGGAGAATCACTTGAGCCCAGGAGGCGGAGGTTGCAGTGAGCCGAGATCGCGCCACTGCACTCCAGCCTGGGAGACAGTGCAAGACTCCATCTCAAAAAAAAAAAAAAAAGAAAAAAGATAAAACAAGTGTTGGTAAGGATGTGGAAGAAAATGAACACTTACGTACTGTTGGTGGAACTGTAAATTAGTACAGCCACCATGAACATTAGGAGGCTCCTTAATAAACCAAAAATAGAACCACTATAGGTTCCAGCAATCCCCCAATTGCATATATATCCAAAGAAAATGAAATCAGAATGTTCAAGAAACATCTCTGCCCCTATGTTTATTGCAGCACTATTCACAACAACCAAGGTATGGATTCAGCCCAAGTGTCCAACAACAAATGAACAGAAAAGAAAATGTGGTGTATATATACACAGTGGAAATACTATTTGGCCATTAAAAAGAATGAAATCTTGTCATTTGTGATAACATGGATGGACCTGGAGGTTATTATGTTTAAAGTGAAATAAGCCGGACACAGAAAGACAAATACCACAGATCTCACTCATATGTGGAATCTGAAAAAAAAAAGAGTTGACATAGAAGCAGAAAGGAGAACAGAGGTTACCAGAGACTGAGGAGAAGAGGGGAAAGAAAAGAGGGGAGAGTGGGGAGCGGTTGGTCAATGTGTACAAAGTTACCATAGACAGGGGGAATAAGTTCTGGTGTTCTATTACCCAGTAGGTTGATGATGGTTAACAGTAAGGTATTATATATGACAAAATAGCTAGAAGAGAGGCTTTTGAATGTTCTCACCACAAAAAAAATGATAAATGCATGAGGTGACTAGAATGCTAAATACCCTGATTTGATCATTATATAATACATATGTAATAAAACACCAAATTGTATGCATAAATATGTATAATTACTATGTGTCAATTAAAAAATTTTAATGATAAAATAACTCATAAATCTTTTTTCCCCATTTCTCAGAGAAAACACTTGAAGAAAGATGAGAGTGACACCTATTTGGGGACCTTTGGTTCAGGTTACGCACATGTCATTCAGGTTAACTTGAAAAATTACAGGAGACAGCAAAGTAAATTGATCATGTATAAAGTATTTTCAGTTATGATAGCCTATCTGAGCAACAACAACAAGAGGAACAGAGTAAATTGATTCAACTCTTAGGATTAACAACCCTGATAATTCTAAACATTAATAAATAACATAACTTCATAATAAAAGTAGGCAGTTGTCCTCTCTGAGTCCTGATATTATGAATAGAGATGATGCAGCAGAGTAAGCAGGGGAGGGGGGTGCAAATTTCCAGATGAATCCATTGAAATGATGCTTAGACCTTGGCCAGGTTTTCCATTCAGTCAGTCATTTAACAAGGATTTTATTGAGCACCTACAATATGCCAGGCTCTATTCTAGGAGCTGGGAATAGGACCATGAACAAGACCAGTAAGTTCCTACTTTCATGGAGTTGACATCCTAGTGGGAGATACAGTACAACAGAGGTTTATACCTGGCCCAGAAAAACAGAGCCAAAACAGAAAATAAATTAGACTATAATCAAATAAGAACGCAAAGAACTGCTCCCAAGAAGGGTCATATTTAGCCAAATATGTGCACATACTCTTTTTTCTTGGCCCCCTTCTGTCCTGAATTTCCCCTATGAAAACCCTCTCTCAGGCCAGTGCAGTGGCTCACGCCTATAAACCCAGCACTTTGGGAGGCCGAGGTGGGTGGATCACCTGACTGAGGTCAGGAGTTCGAGACTAGCATGGCCAACATGGTGAAACCCTGTCTCTACTGATAATACAAAAAAAATCAGCTGGGCGTGGTGGCGCAGACCTGTAATCTCAGCTACTTAGGAGGATGAGGCAGAAGAATCACTTGAACCCAGGAGGCGGAGGTTGCAGTGAGCCGAGATCGTGCCATTGCACTCCAGCCTGGGTGACAAGAGCGAAACTCCATCTCAAAAAAAAAAAAAAAAAAAAGAAAACCCCCTCTCAGGAAAGGAGCTGACCAACTTGCTCACACTTAGATACAAATAACTGATCTCTTCTCAGGAGTCTGAATTTGATTCCAGGTAGACGGGAGGAGCTCCTAGGTAGCAGAAAGGGCTTCTAGGGACTTTCTAAGAGTCCTATCATGCATTGTTTCTAAGGAAACATTGAGCAAGGACCTGCTCAGTTGCACAGCAGCATTAGGCTTGTTCAGGCAACGGTGGGTGGTTCATTTACTATAAAACACACAAAGCCTGAAGGGAAGCATATGCAATACTGTCCATTTGCTCCTTCAGATGCGGTCTACCCTTCTCCACCCAGTCCTGTGGCCCAGGAGGCTGGCCTTTGGGGACTGCATCAAAGCCTTCTTGTCTTCTGGCTGGTTTGGCCAAAGGGAGTCACTAGCAGGAAATGAGGGGTGAGAGGAAAGAGAAGGCCAGGTTCTTATCTTCCAGTTCCATCCCTGCCTGGCCATCAGTTGGCAGTGACTGTGTCCCTCTACTGAAGATCATGACTCCCTATCAGGGGGTTCTCTTGCATAGCAACAGCCATAGCTACAGCTGCAGCTCTATCCCCGCCCTTGACCTTGAAGGTGCCCCAAGAGAGGGTAAAAGCTCCATACTGGTCTCCTCCATTCCCAAGTGGGTTCCTTAAGCCCTGCCCATGCCTTTGTAGAGTGCTCTCACTGACCACTCAACTGTCCATTCTAGCGAACACATGTTGCAAAGCTGGCATTGCTCTCAGATCAGAGACCGACTGTAGGCACCAGCTTCATGTTTTAAGCTCCATGATATGGTTCGGATCTGTGTCCCCACTCAAATCTCATGTCAAATTGTAATCTCCAATATTGGAGGCGGGGCCTGGTGGAAGGTGATTGGATCATAGGGATAGTTCCTCATGGTTTAACACTATCCCCCTTGGTGCAGTCATGGCAATAATGAGTTCTCATGAGATCTGGTTGTTTAAAAGTGTATGGCACCTCCCCGTTCTCTCTCTTGCTTCTTCTCCAGCCATGTGAAGTGCTGTTCCCCCTTTGTCTTCCGCCATAATTGTAAGTTTCCTGAGGCCTCCACAGAAGCCACGCAGATGGCCAGCATCACGCTTCTTGTACAGCCTGCGGAACTGTGGGCCAATAAAACCTCTTTATAAATTTCCCAGTTTCAGGTATTTCTTTATAGCAATGCGAGAACAGAATAGTACACTCCATATTCTGTAAATGATGCTTCCTTTCAGGATCAGTGGTGACTCACCTTCAAATAGAACAAAGTTCAGGGGCAGTGACCAGAGTGACCCTAGCCCCTTGGGCAGAGAAGAAAACATCTGGATGGCCATGGCTTACCTTCCTGTGTTGAGTGGAGGGCTGTGGGCAGACGAACTGGAATCCAAGCAGCAGGAGGGAACCCAGGACACTGAAAAGGGAAAATAGCAACAGGCAGGATGATGAGTATGTTCCAGGCAGCAGCACCCAGGGAAGGCAGCATCACCATCTCATCAGTGGATGGGGGAGGAACAGCCCAACCCAGGCCCTGGGAAGTGACCCAGTGATGACACAAAGTGTCAGTCCCAAAGGAGGGAGGCAGCATGGTGCTGTGGCAAGGCATGGCATGGGGCAGATGTGAGATCACATCCCAGCCTTCCTACTTACCCGCAGGGGTTCTAGATCAGAGCTTTAACCTCTCTAAGTCTAGCCTCCTCCCCTGAAAAATGGGGATAACAACAGGAACTGGCTCAGAGGTTTAGGGGAGAACTGAGTAAGAGGATGCACCGTGCCTGGCAGAGGGAGTGCTAGCGTAGCCCACATGCGGTCCTTCACGGGTGGTAAGGTCAGGGAAAAGTGTGGGCTTTGAGCCTGCCAGGGAAGTTCCTCTCCTTACAGCTCATGCTTTCCTGGGAACCATTCCTCTGCCTCTTTCCAGCCTTTTGATGTCACATATGTTCTCCGCGGGTGGGATTAGCTGTGCTAAGCCTCACTGTCACCAGCCCTGATTAGAGAATGTCATCAAATAAAGAGGAGGTGGGGAAATAGGAGCCGGCTGAGACAGCAGGGTGTGCTGGAGAGGGCATGGAGCCAGGCTAGAATCGCAGCTCCATTATTCCCATCTGGGTGATCTTGGGTCAGTTAGCATTTCCACGCCTCAAACATTCTCACCTTCTGTGAGGATCATTGAATATGATAGAGGTAAAACACCTGGCATAGTTAGAAAGTTAAGAAGGTGAGGGAAGGAGTAGAGCTGACCAGGCAACCTGGAATGCAGCTCCTCTGAGTCAGAGGAAAACCTCGATCTTTCACTCCCCTCTCCTGCCCCAAGTTCCCCTGAATGTGATTGGAAATGTAACGTCGGAACAAAGGCGAGACAAGTATTGTCAATTAATTAAAATGCCCAAAATCTCATGATTTCAAATCATCAATGTCATTATTTTAAGCATCCCTGCAATGAGGCCGCTACATCTTTTGACCATTTGTCAAATCGTATTTAACCTAAGTTAAATAATATAGTGGTTCCCAACCTTTTTGAGGCTTCCAACACAACTGAGAGATGTGAAACACTGCCCCAAACCAAGAAAAACCATCACGTCAGGGTGGAGATGAAGAAAACCTGCCCGAAGCCAGGGGTTAGGTCTTGTGGAGTTAGATAAAGCCTCCACCATGTCTAAGAATCCAAAATTCCACCCCAGCTCCTGTTTTGTATGTAAGTGACCCAGGAGATCACACAGAACAGACATGGACAGACTGGCTAGAGACTGTGCAATGTGGTGAGAAGCAGGGAAGATTGTCTCTGTAATATGGTGTTGCAGGCATCCTTCTTGCTGTTGTCATGAGTTGTAGCTGAGGATCCAGAGCTGAGAACATGGGTACTAAGTATGCACACATTCCAAAGACAGGGGCTGCACTGTCTATTCAAGAACTACAAAGCGGGTGCCCGCCATGCCTCACTCACCTCCCACGTGTATGCACAAGGAGGCTGGAGGATGGAGTTTGCTAGGTGTGGATTTCCCTGAAGATGGATGTAGGAGTGCTGCATACCGCCCCTCTGCTCCCCTGTGGGGAAGGAAAAGTAGGAGCTCTCCCCCAAGCGAAGCAAGAGGGACAACATTCAGAGCTTGATCCGGATGCCCTGGTATCTGGAGGTACAAGGATTGGTGCCTGATTCTCCTCTGAAAAACATCTAAAGGCCAAACCCTAGCTGGAGTATCCAGGAGGGAAGACTGGAGAGAGGGCTAGGGTAGGAACAGTCTGTAGTTTTAGAGCCTGGAGGGGCAGGAGATGCTATGTTTTAGCACCATGGAAAGACATGGAACTTAGATTATCTGGAAAGGACTCCACCAAAGATTGTCACCAGAATGAGGTGACCCCCCTTCTAGAAAGTAAACGTGTGGCTTATACCCATGGAGTACAGGAGCTGGGGGGCGGAGGTGGAGCTTAAGGAGTCAGCCAGATTTGCACAGCCTGCCCCAGGGCATGGTGCAGCAGGAGAGTCCAGTGAGGGGGAAATTCTCCAAAGTGCCCCGAGAGAGGAGAATCTGGAACCTGGACATCTGCCAACCAAGGACAGCAGCACCAGATTACAAGGAACACCAGTCCCACTGGGAACCTCTTTGCCGGTTACCTCTCCTCTCCTCTGCTTCACCCTGGAGGAATTCACAATGGCAGTGAGCCGGCAGAGCAGGGAACTAGGAGTGTGAAGGAACCAACCAAGCTGCCTCTTCCCTACTACAGGGGTCTGAGGCTACAACAGGCCCAGCTTAGAGGAGAAAAGAAGCTTTTAACTGGATGAGAGATCAAAATGTTTACAACTGACTAGACTTTCCTTTTGTTGATTTTTTTTTTTTTTTTTTTGAGACAGAGTCTCGTTCTGTCTCCCAGGCTGGAGTGCAGTGGTTTGATCTCGGCTCACTGCAATCTCTGCTTCCCAGGCTCAAGTGACAGGCGGCACCACCATGCCTGGCTAATTTTTATACTTTTAGTGGAGATGGGGTTTCACCATGTTGGCCAGGCTGGTCTCGAACTCCTGACCTCCGGTGATCCGCCCGCCTCAGCCTCCCAAAGTGCTGGGATTACAGGCATGAGCCACTGTGTACAGCCTAGACTTTCCTTTTAATATACTGTATTTGTAACAACATTCTTCCAAACAAGGGGTGTATTCGGGACAATAATATGAAATTAGTGGGGAGAAGAATTCAAGAGTTGAATTATAACTTGCTGAGGATCTAGAGCAGCACTGTCCAATAGAGTTTTCTAAGATGATGGAAACATTCTCTGTCGGTACTGTCCAGTGCAGATACACAGATCTGTGCTATTCAGGACACAGGAAGCTAATGGTACAGGTCTAGATGGTGATGTTACGGATGTCCTGGATAACTTCTAAAATGATTCCCCTTCTCACTCCCATCACACACCACTTCCTTTGGACTTTTTAATACTTGAAATGTTCATTATGCACATAATGTACTGGAAATATTGCCCAAGATGTCTTCCAGCAATGGGACAGGAGAATTAAAGAGAGCGGGTTCCCAGACAGTGGTGGCAAAAGGACAGTAATCTTCTAGCTGTATCCCTGCTGGATCCGATTTGACCTCTAAACCAAGAACATGTGCACCACAACTCACAAGTCCATGCTCCATGGTTGCATGAACTTGGGCAAATCACCGTCTCTCTGTGCCTCAGTTTCCTCATCTGTAAAATGGGAATTGTATAACCTATCCTCCCACCTCAAATGAGTTAATGTGCAAGAAAGCACATTAGGAACCCAGGCCTACAAATATGAATCATTTGTAACACATTCTGGCACTGCTTACTCATTTAAAAAGAAAACCTGATTGGTGTGGTTTTGTTAAAAAAAAAAAAAAAAAAAAGCAGCAGCTCCATAAACATGTTACACCTCAGTGCCTCAAAGCTCTTGGCACACACAGTAGCCACATATTTGTAAGGAGCAGTTTTGGATAATCACTGATCTGAGGTTGCACTTCCATAGCATTCAGGGGGACTTGGGCCAGGAAAGGGGGTGAGATCACATCTAGGTTTTCCTCTGACTCCGAGGAACTGCATTCCAGGTTGCCTGGTCAATTCTACTCGTTCCCTCACTTCTTAAGGCCTCTGCCCAAAGGATCTTGTCTTCACAGGGCTTCCGTGACCCTACAAAAAACAGTGGTCCCTCTCCCAGCCCAGCCCTTTTCTCCATAGCACTTACTGTCTCACATACTATGTCTTTATTTAAATTTATCTCTCTATCCAATGGAATGTAAGCTCCATGAGATCAGGGAGTTTGTTTTGTCACTACTTTATTCCCCAGCATCTAGCAGAGTGGCTGCTATATAGTAGGAGCTTAATTCACTGAATTAAAGAATGATGCTTCACCATCTTGGTGACCCCTGAAATTTCAAGATTAAGTGAAAATACTGTGAATTAATATATTCAAAAATGTCCCAAGCCACTTCGGAAGCTTTTAAAATTTTCTTTTATGAGGGATTTATAAAAATCAGTTCTGCTTTTGAATTTCTGTTACCCCTCTCCAAAAAACCATCCTTAGAAGATCACAAGATATGGCAGCAAAATGTTTGCTGGTGCCTCTTGTTACAAAAGTGCAATGCAAATTATATTTAGATGTTCAAATGCTTCTTCTCTTCATCTACTGGGCCCTATTGAAGCTAAAATGCATAGGGGTACCCAACAAAATTCATTCTGGAGTAAAATCTGAGATATTAAATGGTCTCTGCTCTGAATGGAATAGAATAAATTCCCCCAGAGGGGCAATTATTCTTTGGGCTACAATAACAGCAGGTACAGCAATATATAACCCCAGGGGCCAGAGGAAACTCTGCCAAGGACTGAAAGTTTCCCACCTCTGCTCAGCACACTGTGTTTTAGGATACCCCACCCTGCTTGCGCATACTTAGCTAATTGGTATCTGTAGCTGTGCCCACCTCTTTTCAAAACACCAACAATCTAGCCCAAATCCTTGTTCCTCCTGACCCAATTCAAAGTTAATGTTTGGAGAATGAGAGAGCATGCATGTGTCTCTGTGTGTGCAACTCGTGTGTTATTTCACTTGGATAGTTTGCTTTGGCAAACCGCTCCCAGCTTGCAACGTTTTGACAGATTGAAGGCTACCAGGGCCTTTGGCAAACAAATCACACACTCCTTTCCAAGTGGCGGCGGTGGCGGGGGAAGCTACATTCCTACCAAGACTTTCCGATTCACCTTGCAGTTGAAATAACCTAACATTTCACACCAACCAAAAAAAGAAAAAAAGTTATGCCATCTACCCAGTGCTGTTCGAGGTTTTAAACACTCCATCATTTCATTTCCCCACGTAGAAAATAATGCTCATTGACATTTGGTACAAGATTTACATCATGGAACTGGAGCTCTGGGCTTCTGTATTTGCCTTGGCCAATCCCTCTCCACCCCTGCTACCATCTCAGCGGCAGTGAGGGTGGATACCGTCACAGCCCCTGTGTACCTCGAACTACCTCAATGAACTCAACACCACTTGGGCATATCAAGTAACAAAACAAGGAAAATAAGAAAAAAAAAAAAAAAAACTACTTCCTTTCTTCCTCAGTTAATACAACCCAAGAGATGTTTTGGGAGCAACCAGATCACTAATAAAATTATATCGACCTTAGCAAAAGAGAGCCAAAAAATCTTAGCATTGAAGTGAAATCCTGCCTAGTGCACCCTGGAGATAACAAATGTTTGCTGGCCGGGCACGGTGGCTCACGTCTGTAATCCTAGCACTTTGGGAGGCCGAGGCAGGCGGATCACTTGAGGTCACAAGTTCGAGACCAGCCTGGTCTCGAACACAGTGAAACCCTGTCTCTAATAAAAATACAAAAATTAGCTGGGCATGGTGGTGTGTGCCTGTAATCCCAGCAATACTCGGGAGGCTGAGGCAGAAGAATTGCTTGAACCCAGGAGGTGGAGTTTGCAGTGAGCCGTGATCACACCGTGATCACACCATTGCCCTCCAGCCTGGGCAACACAGTGAGACTCCATCTCAAAAAAACAAAAATGTTTGCTAAGCATGCATTTCACTATGCTCAGCTCAGCCCTCTGCCTTCTTCTGACAACAGTTAAGCGCCTGTAGTCCCAGGTACTCAGGAGGCTGAGGCAAGAGAATGGCATGAACCCATTTTTACAAAAGAAGCATTTGCCATTTGATTACCTCCACTTTCTTCCTCACTCTGTATGAGGTGGGGAAGCCTGGTGGCTTCACAGCCTCCTTTATTTTCTGCCACTGCTTGCAAGAATCATCAGAAACCAGGTGGATGCAATAAAGCTGCATTCATCCAGTCCCACCAGAGGATATTCTAAATTTCAAAATAAATGAAGCTGACCACATAAATCCCAAACTAAAAAAAAATGCATTCTATTTATTTCCTCTGTTTTCTTACACAAATTCATCTGAGCTTAAGAAACCTTTCCTAGATGGCTCAGAGCACCAAGGTGAATATCAATTTGTGCAGCCCAAGGTGGCGGTCTTCAGCGCACAGCAGCCTTGGGCTTGACATCTCCAGACACCTAGAGCTTTTTGAATCTGGTTGGCACTTAGCTGTCTCCTTCCTGCTATCAGGTGTTGTTTACTGTACTGTCAGTGACCCTGTGTCCTCTTAACTGGGCTCCCTCTGGATCTGCCTTGGTCTTGGAAACATTCAGATAACCAAGCTGCAGCCAAACCAAGACCAACAGGCCCGGGAAAAGGCCTGCCTGGCTCGCGCAGAGTGAAGTATTTCCATTATAGAGCATGGACTTAAGGACACATATTTTAACTGCAAATTGGTTTTTATCGCTTGTTTCCAGGTTCTCAGGTTTTTGCAGCCATTTGTATTTTCTCGACCAGTACCTCTGGCAATGGGAGGTGTTCTATCACAGTACAGCTTTTTTTTCCTTTTTTTTTTTTTTTTTTTTGAGACAGAGTCTTGCTCTATCACCCAGGCTGAGTGCAGTGGCAAGATCACAGCTCACCACAGCCTCTATCTCCCAGGCTTAAGAGATCCTCCCACACCAGCCTCCTGAATAGCTGGGACCACAGTTGTATGCAACCACACCCAGTTAATTGTTGGTTTGTTTGTTTGTTTCTGTAGAGCCAGGGTTTCATCATGTTGCCCAGCCTGGCCTTGAACTCCTGGGCTCAAGTGAACTGCCTGCCTCGGCCTCCCAAAGTGCTGGGACTACCGTGAGCCACCGTGCTGGCCTACACAGCACAGCTTTTAAAGACACAACACCCTTTGGTAAATTTCCCTCCTCAATGGCAGGTTTCTTGAAGAAATGGTTTCTGATACACCTTTGCAGCAAGCCAAACAATCCGCATAATCTTGACCCATCCTCAAGACTAATAAATATCAACTGAATAAAAGAATGGAAGGATAGAATAAAGCGAAGGAAGAAAAGGAGAAAGAGAGGAGGGAGGAAATATCAGTCACTAAAGAACGTGCTGCTGTCCAGGGGTTTAAGATCAGCGTGAGCAAGATGGTGAGATCACATCTCTACAAAAAACATTTTTTTAAAGTTAGCCAGGCCTGGTGGCACACACCTGTAGTCTCAGCTACTCAGGAGGCTGAGGTGGGAGGATCGTTTGCGCCCAGGCATTTGAGGTGGCAGTGAGCTATGACTGTGCCACTGCACTCCAGCCTGGGCAACAAAGAGAGACTCTGTCTCTAAAAAATAAACATTTAAAAAAAAAAAAAGTGCTGCTCTGTGACAGTTTTCATGAAGAAAATGTTTTCTTTTTTTTTTTTTTTTTTTGAGACGGAGTCTTGCTCTGTCCCCCAGGCTGGAGTGCAGTGGCGCATCTCGGCTCACTGCAAGCTCCGCCTCCCGGGTTAACGCCATTCTCCTGCCTCAGCCTCCCGAGTAGCTGGGACTACAGGCGCCCGCCAACATGCCCGGCTAAAGTTTTTGTATTTTTAGTAGAGACGGGGTTTCACCGTGTTAGCCAGGATGGTCTCGATCTCCTGACCTCGTGATCCGCCCGCCTCGGCCTCCCAAAGTGCCGGGATTACAGGCTTGAGCCACCGCGCCCGGCCAAGAAAATGTTTTCTAAGTGCATCCCAGAATTCCCTGTTGGGAAAGCCAAAAAGCTGGGAAAAGGAAGACAATGGCAAAAAGCAGATTTCTACAAATTGGAATTACTGGTTCTAATCCCTGGCAGGAAGAGGAGGGGTCAATGTTAACCCAAGGCATAAAAATACACTTAGAGATATAAGGAATGGGTAATTGGCAGCCCAGTGATCACACCTTGACTCCATTGAGCCTTTTTGGGTACAGAATGTTCTAGCAAATCCCACAGTCAAGGAGTGAGTGATGAGGACAGGATCCAGGTACAGGGCTGTGCCAGGCATAAAGAAAAATCAATACTGTCTGAATGCTTGCCATCATTTTACAGATGGGGGTTTGCCAGGGCAGTCCTCCAAAAACCTATTTTATTTCCTCCTAGCCTCTATGCCTACCACTCAGATGGCTCCTCCCGGGCTTCCCACAGACAAGACTGCGGCAGATTCTTCCCTGGGACACTTGCACACTTCTGCACCCCCCAGATGTGCTGTGTTCATATAGTGTCAACCATGTTCCCACACCTGTTTATGCCAGTTGCTATTGCTTTGTAATGACATAAGTATTCAAATAGTACACAAACCCATGAAAGCAAGCACAAGAAGAAAGAGCATTTGTTAGTTGTTTCTACAAAAACGAAGTTAATTGCTTTGGAAAGATTCAATAAAGGCAAGCAGCCAAGATTAAAAAAAAAAAAAAAAACTACTGGCAAATTAGGTGTGGATGAGACAACTGCAAATGATTAGGGGCAAAAATAATAAAAATCCAGAATCATTCTGGTACTCAGACTGCTTTGCAAATGTCTTTAAATTCTCACTGCACTTTAAAGAAACCCAAATGGAAACCTCAGATAATGCTTATGGGTGTGGTTTGTGCAAGAGAGACAATCAGGGGTTCATGAGCAAAGAAAGGCCCATGGCCCCAAATCAAAAAACTGGTGAATGGATGTACATGTGTTTTAAGTTAAAAGTAAACTGTCGAAGGTGTGTGTGTGTTATTTGTTTGATTTCCATGCTTCACCCTACTTTTGTAATTAACTAGCTAACTATCCTGGTCAGGAAAGAGAAAATTTCAACCTTATCTGTTGTACATAAAAGGTAGTTATTAATTTATTCATTATACTTTTCAACAAATATTTATTAAGCATCAACCAAGTAGTAGTTTAGATGTCAGTTACACAAATTCTGGCCTGCCTTATTAATACCATGAAGTTTAATACTTGTGATCCAGGCCTGGCCTCCCCTTCCCTTTGCTCCTCTTCCCCTCCTCCTCCTGCTCCTCCTCCTTCTCCTTCCCTCTCCTTCCTCCACTCCCTCGTCCCCATCCTCTTTCTCCCCATTTCCTGATCACTGGCACAGGGACACTAATTGACTCCACGACCCCACACAATTATCACATATTTCTTTACCCCTGAGGGAAATTTCAGTTTTCACTGATCAATTGTACCTTAAATATCACTATTTGGGGCATTCTCTTTCTCACACATAAAAACACGTTTTCTTAACCCCTTTCTTCCCTTCTGTATTCAGGATCTTTTTCAATTACTCCTAAGAACAGCTACCTTTCTCTTTCTCATTTCCTCAACCCTTTTGATCGTATTTCTAAGTGCAGTAGCTGACAGGTATTAAAGTAATAATACTTTACTGAAGTATGTATCAAGGAAAAGAAAAACTTTACGTTTCAGAAGACTAAAACCAGACACTTGACCTAGGGCCATCAACCTATAAAACCTTTAAAATAATCCAGAAGCCTCCCTCATAAGGTCTATAAAAATCACCTTCTAACTCTGTAATCACTCTCATTACATCTGTAATTCTTCAAAAACTACTGTTCAAAATAAAAATCACCAAAATCAATTTTATTTCCTGCCAATTTCACTCCTTGTTTGGCATTTGATAGTTCTGTTTTTCTCTTTGCTTTCACTTGAAATATAAAATATGTCAACCATACGAAAGCACTCCTTGAAGTAAAGGAAGAGCACCTGGTCAAGCAGACTGGCTGCAGAGATTTTGTTGGCTGGCCAGGTCAGGTAGCCATCAGCATTTATTGTACTGTTCTAGGGACAAAATTGTGTTTCCCTCCTATCACTCACTGAACAAACAAATAAAGATGTAATTGTGCATCCAAAAAAAAAGTGCATAATTTGGAGCAAGTCTTTAAGAAACATAAATAATTCTGTATCATTTAGTGCCATTTCCTTTCTAATTTTTAACAAATGACAAACATTCCTTAACGAGGATTAGCCTACCCTTTGGTCCACATGGACTTTCATTGCCCTGAATTTTGCATGGCATCCAGAGCTTGTCCAAGACTCAATGATAATTCCCAACCAGATCCATCGAGAGTTAAAATCTTAGTGCCTCTTCTGCTACTAGGTTTAACTGTGATTCTTTTTATTACTACACACTCTGAGCAAGGCAGAGATACTCTTGCGATGTTAATGCCCAAGGCTTCTCTGTCTCCTTCAATGAGGAGGAAGCTGGTTTTCTGTTTCTCTGTGGATTGGCAAAAATTGGGGAGGGATTTTTAAATGAAATCTCTGTGTATCAGAGTTGTGACTCCCCTTAAATGTTCTTTCAGGGATTTTCTTGGCAGCTAATTCCTAATTTTAACCTGTTTTCTCTTTAGGTAGAGAAATTCTCCAGCTTTTCCAATTGATCTTTAAGCATTTGGTTGCCTCGATAAATATTAAAAAATCCCTTAACATGTGTGTGCGTGTGTGTGCGCTTCTCATCAACCACTTTTGTCAAAGACCTCTCACGCTTCAAGTAACCATAGCCCTTTTCCCCATAACATTCTGAAAAGCATTTAAACAGAAGACACTCTAGTTTTGCTTCTTTTTCTCTTAAAAATATATTTACATGGCCCTAAAAACAGGGATGCAAAATGGTTGATGTGCACCTGGTTTATGAAGAAGGGAGTTTGATGGGAATCTCAAGCTGAGATCTCCTAAAGAATCAGCCGTCCTCATAATTCACATTTTCTTCCTCTAATATTGACAGCACAATTCTTGGCAAAATGTCCCGCTGAGCAGCTCTGTTCAAACAATCCCTGCAGCAGGACTCTCGTGCTGGAGGCCTGTCAAGGCTTCCAGAGCTCCACCACGAGGGTAGCATCTAGCTTTCAACTACTCCCATCCTGCTAATTTCCCTTCTGTGGGCAATTTCCTTGAAATAATGCACAGTTTAGAGGTGAGTTCCCCAGGCCTCCCGCAAAGGGAGATGACCTCCATACCACACACCCTGCTCAGATCATTACAGGAGGCTGTTTGCAGGGGCATTAATTAAAATTCCAGGACATAGCTATTCCTACTTGGGAGGCAGAGGTGGAGGATCGCTTGAGCCCAGAAGTTCAAGGTTACAGTGAGCTATGATTGCGCCACTGTACTCCAGCCTGGGTGATAAGCAAAATCCTGTCTCTTAAAAAAAAAATTTAAAAAAAAAAGAAAGAAAAAAATCCAAGACATTAAGAAAAAACTTTGCAAAAGGGATTTCCTCCCAAGAAACTCCCTGCCTGTGCAGCCTGGGTGGCCACATTTCTGAGGGTCCTCAAGCACTTTTAGGGGCCTTTTTGATGACAGCCAGACTTACACAAGCTTAGCACATGGTGAACCTACCTTTCATAATCTGCTTGCCCTTTTCGAACCAGGTCAATAACCGACTGTGACCTCCACTTCTTTGTCCTACATGGGGTCCTGGTGCTTAAAATGCCGTGGTCCTACAGTGACCCTGTGGGCCAACTGCATTTCTCACTACCCTATAGTTTTACAACAGTATTTTGGAACTTCCACAAACTAGATGCATATTTCATGTCTTCAAATATCTTTTAAACTCTTTTTTAAACTATAGTTTTAAAAAAGCACACATGCTAATTTGTACTAGCTGCCAACTTCTATCCTAAAGAGACCACCAAACATTCACTTGGTCTGTCCTCTTCACGGCTCAATGTCATACAGCCTTCAGAATGAAGCTTTTTCTTTCCTTTCTGACCATATCTGACATGCATGTGAATATGTCATTGATAAAGAGGTTTGTAGTTCTCTGCAGGTGTTTGGATTGCAGGCCTGCACACGTCTGCTCATGTAAAATCATACAAGCAACTACATACTAAAGCTCACACACATGCACTGTACTCAGTTAAATGCCAGGCATTAGCCCAAGGGCATCTGCTTGGCAAATGCTCTAGCCCTGGTTGGCCAACCACCTGTGGCACCATCATATGTAATATGTTATATATTACAGACCATTTTACTTTCTAAGTTCTAGGCATTTGGGACTAATGTACGGTTATGGAAAAAAAGACTACAAGATATCATAATGATATCTTGTTTCAACTTTGAAACAAAACGTTCTTCCTTCCCCTCATTCCAGATTCTCAATCAATTTATTTAAATAGTATCCTAAAATAGTATCGCTTCTCGGCCTTTTGGCTAAGATCAAGTGTAGTATCCTAAAATAGTAAGATGAGCTTTATCACAGAATTTTTACCAATTGCAAGTACTTACCTATATGGGTTAGGATTTTCTTAATGCTATGCAGCTAAAACAGCTGCAAAACAAACTAGATGCTAGGGCAGATATTTAAGCTGCCAACCATAAATCCTGATTTCAAATGTTGGTATTTATCAAAATTAATGCATTGATCTCATAATGTATAAATATTATAAATTTAAACTTATAAAGTAAATTTATATTAATAAAATACTGTCATTGTCTATTTTATATATTGAGATTTTGCATAGGATTTTGATTGAAGAATTTTTAAAAGGCTCTGTCAGCCATTTTAAAAAGTTTGAAAACAACCTCGATAACATGGACTACAGGTGCAATGCTCAGAGCCCTTATTCTAACTCTGCACATAAAGGAAGGTGACAGCCATGATGTAAGCCTCTGAGCATTGGTTTTCTGATCTACACAAAAGGGATAATCGTACTTACTGAACTTGCCACGCACGGTTGATATAAAGATTGAATTTTAAAACGCAGGTAAAAGTCAAAAATGTTTTTCAAATAAGGGACAAGAGGGAGCACCATTTTAAAATACCAGATTCAGTCAAAATCTATGGCGTTGCAACCAGAGAAGAATTTTTTTAAGTTTTTTAGAAAATTGTATTATGCAACCATGGTAAATATATATTGATCTAACCCCACCTCCAGGGTTCAAGTGATTCTCCTGCCTCAGCCTCTCCAGTAGCTGGTATTACAGGTGCCTGCCACCATGCCCAGCTAATTTTGTATTTTTAATAGAGATGGGGTTTCACCACATTGGCCAGACTGGTCTCGAACTCCTGACCTCAGGTGATCTGCCTGCCTCAGCCTCCCAAAATGCTGGGATTACAGGCGTGAGCTGCGCATCCGGCCTAAAAAAATTTTCTTGAAGGCTAGAGAAGGTCTCCCAGAAGACAGTAGATTGACTTCGACCCCAAGCCACTCAGCACAGCACACAGGTCTCAAGGCCTTGGAGACCCTTATGAATAGCAAACTTTTACACATGTGGACGTATTATATCAAAAATATCAGTCAGCTACAGACCCTTAAGATCACTTACTTTAAGAAATGACATAGTAAAATGCAAATATCAAATTTCTTATTCTCCTGTTTTTTTAAAAAAGGTTCTTCACTTACCTGAGAGACCTCATGAAATGGGAAACCATGATGCTGGGGGTCCAGGCAAAAGCAAGGGCTCTTCAGAGACGTTGCCAATTTTCTGCAACTGGGAGTTGCGTTCAAGTCCTACAGAAATGAACAATGTTATTTTTAGCAACATTTACTTAGGAAGATTCTAGAAGCATAACAGGGTCAACAAAACCAGAAATGAGCAAATGGAAGATACTAAAACAAAAGTGCCCAGTTATGGTTACCAGGATTTCCCAGCTGAAATCTGATTCTATATGAACATGAGGTAACAAGTTCACAACACAACCGGCACAGTGCCTGACCCACAGAAGACGTTCAGTAAATTACTATCAGAACGATCACCTCAGACTCTGAGCTAACAGGGGAGCTGGTGCTAGGCACACTTGTGCTGGAAATCCAGCCCCATCTATTACAAGCTATTTGACCATAGATGTCATGTCACATTCATGTGTCTTGGTTTCCCTAACGGTGCAAGTTGAGTAAAAATATTGCCTAACAACAAAAAGTAATAAAGAACTCATACATGCTACAATGGGGATGAACCTTGAAAACATTATATTAAGTGAAAAGAGTCAGATACAAAAATAGCATGCATTATATGATTCCATTTATAGGTAATGTCCAGAATAGGCAAATCTATAAAGACAGTAGATTTGTGGTTGCCAGGGATAGGGGGTTGGGAGGAGTTCATCCGAGGGTACAGTGTGTCTTCCTGGAGTAACAAATGTGTTCTAAAATTAGACTGTGGTGATGGTTGTACAACCCTGCGAATATACTAAAACCCACTGAATTGTACACGAAATTGTGAAACGTATGGGAAATAAATTATATCTCAATAAAACTTATTTTAAAAATACTGTCTAAAGAACGCCTGCAGGTTGTTGTAAAGATTAAATGAGGGGATGCATGTGACATACTTAGACAGTGGCTGGGCCAGGGTCACTCTCAGTAAATGGTTGCTCTGATGATACTGAGAGTTTGGATACTCGTCCTCTCTTCCAATCTCATGCCGAAAACTGATTCCCAGTATTGGAGGTGGGGACCATTGGAGGTGTCTGGTCATGCAGGTGGGTCCCTCATGAATGCCCTGATGCCCTCCTTGTGGTAATGAGTGAGTTCTCGCTCTATTAGTTAGGGTGAGATCTCATTGTTAAAAAGAGCCTAAAAAGAGTCTGGCACCTCCTCCCTTCTCTCTCGCTCCCTCTCTTGCCATGTGACACACTGGCTGCTCTTCTTCCTCCACCATGATTGAAAGCTTCCTGAGGTCCTCACCAGAAGCAGATGCCAGCCAGCACCATGCTTCTTGTACAGCCTGCAGAACTGGGAGCCAAATAAACCTTTCTATAAATTACCCAGTCTTAAGCATTCCTTTACAGCAATGCAAAATGAGCTAATACAGTGATGCAAGAAGAGGTCAAACAACACTTAAAATACGTTGTCACAGTGAAAACAGGGAGGTAAAATCTCTTGCCCATAAATACTACTTCATTCAGAAGCCCTCGCTAAACAAAATTTCTAAAAATTGTCAAGCGAGCCAATAGTTTCAAAGGCAAGTTATAAATAGCATCAGAAAGCCCAGGATGGGCGGATTGGTTGCAATGTAGTAAAACTTGAGAATAAAACAGAACATGGCCCAGTCTCCTCTCCTGCTACATCTCCTTGAAGCAGGTTCCAAGTGAAGCAAGGTTCCAAGATGGGCCAGGGATCCTTTCTAATAAAGGTGGAGTTCTCTAAGATCATTATTTTATTGTTTCTTCCAGAGACTTCAGACTTCCTTTTCACCAGAAAAGGTGGGTGGGAAAATAAAGGACAAGGATTTATGAAAAGATAATCATGAGAACCAGACAATTCCATTCCCAGGGAAAAAGAATCAAGATTTTAAGTTACCACAGGCCCTTTCTGGGGGTTATTAAGAAAGTAAAGCCTCTTAACTGTAATCATCCCTAATTAGCCATCAGCAACTCATGAAATTACTCCTGGTATTGAAGACCCTTAAATTCTTGGCTCTCAGTCAGAAATTACACTGAGATCCACCAGGAAGAAGGCCAACAAGTGCAAATTGGAACAGTTAAAATGCCTTTGAATCAGAGGTGCGGTCTTCTTGCTCTTGGCTGCAGAACAGGTCTGCACCAAGTCAGGGGATTTAACTTGGAAGTCAAATGAAGTCTTTGCCAAGTCCCTGATAACCATCAACTAATCAGTAAGTATCTACTCAATAGGTGGTAGGCTCAGGTCCTCTCCAGTGCTGTGGGAATGGCCCGGGAGATGAACCATGGGGAAAATGATGGTGTTATTATCCCGAACAACACGGGGTAAACTGCTCATTCAGACCCTAAGTACAACTGAAACTAGCACAAGAAGGAGAATCGCTGTAGAGGGATGGTCTGGCACAAGCAAGGTAGATGGGACTTAAATTCAAGCCTTAGCCTAATGAGATAATAAATGAACTATCTAGAATTGTTGGTAAGTGTGCACACTATAATTGGAAAGAAATGGGTGTGAGGCTAGCATTCACATTTATTAACTAGCTGACCTTTGGCAATTAATCTTTCTTCATCTGTAAAATGGGAGGGAGGGATACTGTTTGTAACTACCTCATAGGGTTGTTATATTAAATATTTATCTAGACTGTATGGCCTGAGTGCTAAACACAAACACACACACACTCACACACACACACACATATCAAGAAAGTACAGCCTCAATGCTGGAGAACTACACTCTTTAAACAAACTAAATCATAAATAAGTATAAAAATAAAATTGCAGTAAGAGCCACGAAAGTCCAAGGTGCCTCAGAAAGTGCCCTGGGCAGTGATCAGAGAAGATCCCTCTGAGGCAGTGGCCTCTACGTGGGGGCTTGAGGGGTGAGTAGGAGTTGGCCTTGTGGAGCGGGGAAGGAAGCATCCCAGGGAGAGGGAGGCTCTTGTGAGGAGTGGGAGGAAAAAGGAAGCAATGTGGCAGGAGGTGGGAAGAGCTGACTGTCTACTGGGCAGTCAAATCCCCAGAACACAGTAAGTGAATGGTTGAGGTGACAAGAGAAAGAGAGGTGTCAAAGACAACTCCCTCCAGATTTCTGGGGGACAGAAGGAGCAAATGGAGATTTTGTGGTTGACATGGTTTGGTTCTGTGTCTCCACCCAAATCTCATCGCGAATTGTAATCCCCGTAATCCCCACATGTCAAGGGAGGGACCAGGTGGGAAGTGACTGGATCATGGAGGCTATTTCCCCCAAGCTGTTCTTGTCATAGGGAGTGAGTGCCCACAAGATCCGATGGTTTTATAAGGTAGTTTTCCCTGCTCTTGCTTGTTCTCTCTCACCTGCTGCCATGTAAGATGTGCCTGCTTCCCCTTCCACCATGATTGTAAGTTTCCTGAGGCCTCCCCAGCCATGCAGAACTATGAGTCAATTAAATCTCCTTTATTAATAAATGACCCAGTCTTGGGTATATCTTTATAGCAGTATGAGAACAGACTGATACAGTGGTAGTGTCAGGAAAGGAAGGGCAATATGGAAGGAAGAAGGTTTGGGGGAGAGCAGTTGTCCCCAGAGTGGGGAGACTGCCTGAACAGATCTGATGAGATGTCAACCGGAAAAACATCTGAAATTATCAAAACCTTTGAAAACAGATTTGCAACCTTACTGCTGATAGTAACAAAATAAATAACCAGACATATATTGAAGTTGTATGCTTATTTTTTTACTGATGTAAAAATTGTTATAATCAGTGCAATCAAAAAAATTATTGGAGGCCACTGCTCTAGTACGTTTTTGGACCAACTTCTTATCAGATTTGATTGGTCACTTCTCCCTCAGGATATGGCTGATGAGCTTGCACTGGCAGTTTCCAGCTCTGCCATTCTTCTTGGCTGTCACTTGAGCTTCCGTGATTAGTATTGTGTTAAATCAGCCCTGCTTTTCAAACTGGGGGTCACCACTCATGAGTCTGCCATGAAATTAATTTCTCAGGTCATGAACAGCATTTTTTAATAAGTAAAAAAGAATGAAAGATAAGAGAAAAAAAAAATACCTGCATTCATCACGCATAATAAGGGTATTTCTTACTGTGGATCCCAGCCAGAAAAGTTTAAAAGTCCTCATTCTGGAAGACCAGAGGGCAACGGAGGACTAGAACTGTGATTGCGGGGAATTAAACCTAGAAGCCGAGGCAAAGCCAAACGTTATCTCAGGCCCTGAAAGGTGGCGCCAGGCCAATGTTGACAAGATGGGCAAGAAAGAGCCATTGTAGGTTGTGGAGCAGGGAGGGACCTGGAAAGAGTGAGGGTTCCCAAATATCCGTCTGGCAAGGGTGCACCGAGAGGGCTGAGCACACGTGCTGTCTGCGGAGCTCCGTCCGCCTTTTGAGGTTTGCTCCTGTTGATTTATAACCTTTCTTGACGGTGAACAAAAAATCTAACAATCTAGTTTCTGTTAGAACATATGCTCCTTGGGGGATGGAGGCCCCACCTTCTCTCCCTTCCACAAAGATCCTACAGGAAGGTTGAATGAGTCACCTGATTTGGTTCAGGCCAAAGTGGCCATCCCCACACACCAGGAGGAGGCAGCAGCAGGCCCAAGACTCAGGACGGCGGGGTCAGACAGAGGGCCAGGATCATCAAACCAAGGGTGGAAAAGGATGCCCTGAGCCGAAAGGATGCCATGCTGCCTGAACTATGACACCATTCTGCCGCCCCTTACACACAGGCCCACCTCTGAGTATCTTTCCCGTCCCTTCTCCGCAGGGCCTGACCAGAACTCCTGGAGGACCCCCTCCAGGAGGAACCCATGCCTCAGAAGACAAGGATCTGCTCAGTCTCTCAAGTCGGGGTTCAGGAAGGCCCCACTGCAGGCGCCAGTTCCACCTCCCTCCCTCCCTCCCTCCTACAACGCTGTCCTCTGGAACTCCTACAGCCTAAAGCAACTACCCAAACAAAAGCACTTATCCCTGGGGAGGGGAAGTGACTCACCGGCCAGGAATGAGGACCAGAGATGCCAGAAGGAAGTAGCTCCAGACCCCAAATCCAGCACCCAGTCACATGTAGTGAGGACAAGTTCTCAGAACCTGCCTAGGAAAGCTGACTCTGAGGGTCCCAACAGGGCGAGACAGGAGCCTCCACCACTGGAGCCTTGTCCTGTCTGTACCAACGTCACCAACATGCTCTCCTGTCCTGCTGACATTTACGCAAACTCTCCTCACGCAACCCTGACCTTCTGTTTGCAGTGCCCCTACCGTCCCCAGTCTGACATTCTAGGTGGTGGTGGATAAAAGCACCAGGATACTGGCTCCTGACATCAGGGCAGTTCCAAACCACTTTTTTCGTGCATGATGAGAAAAGAGTCGGGAATTGGCTTTTAGTGGATCGTCCCACCTGAGATGGGACGTAAGTCATGCTATACAACCCTCACAGCAAACTGAGGCCACACAGCGGGTCTAGGGTAGCTCAGGCACAGGCAACCAGCACCTGGATAACTAACGGGGTTTGGGGAAAGATGATTGGTTGAGTGGACAGGAAGGCTTCTGGAGTCTTTAAAAAAAGAAAAAAAAAAAAACTAAACCAAACTAAAACAAAAAAAACAAGGGACTTGTGTGTTTGGGGAATGAACAAACTCCATACTGGAGAAAGTGCCCAGTGTGAATGACAGAGGACAGGACCAGGGATCCAATAAGGCCCTCGGAGCCAACAGGGGAGGAGGAGAAGGGGCAAGCGTGGAGGTGGAAGCCAAGGAAGGCATTGGGAGGAGGCTGCTCCACAATGCATGGAGGTGGGGGCAGGCCCAGGACAAGATGTGCGGAGTGTCCCCTCCACCCCCACCTGAGAAAACTCAGTACATTGGAGAAAGAGCTTTGGCTGGAGAATGCTGCCAAGAAGAATGGCCCAAAAGCAAGAGGCAGAAAAAGGGATGCTCTTATTTCTTCAAGGCACCCCCTGAATAAATGGCGATTACCCACAGCAAGCGGGAAAAACGGAGGGAGGCATAGGCTTTAAATCATCCTCATAAACAATACGGTGGGCAGACTTGCTAGCTGACAATGGCACGCACAGGACAGAGTCTAGAAGTTGAAAGAGAGGAGATCATCTCCCTTAATAGACACTAGACATACCTGTTTACACTTGCCCCTCACTGGATGGGAAGCTTCTTAAAGGTAGACTCTTTTAGTCCTCTTTACAAATGCCCTTCCATTAGACATGCTGCCGACACAGGGCGGGCATGCAATCACAGTTGGACGAATGAATGGATGAACGAATGAATGGGTGAATGGGTAAAGAATGAACGGCATGAGTTTCTTATAGACTTTTCCCTCTTAGAAAGCAGGGCCTCCATGTGATTTCTCTCTCCCTGCTTTTGCCAATGTTCAGCCAATGTCTAGACTGCCCTAGGAAGAGAATGAAGTCGCTGAAGGCGCTAACCCACTGCAGATGCACGCTGCCTCTGTGCAGGTCCCACCCTCCCGAGACTCTGGTGGCGGTCATCAATCGTCACAGCCCTTTCAGGAAATCCTGCCCCAGGCCAGAGGTATTCAGGGACGCTGACCTTGGAGCCCCAGGCCCGGTCACATTTCCAGCTGCTCCCTGCCTATGAGGACAGCCAGAGGAATGTTCCCCCAACATGTCCTTGGCTCACAGTCCTTTCTCCTACCACCTCACAGAGGCTGTCCTTTTTGTTCCTGTCGTATCCAAACTCAGCTGCAGAACTCATTTCGTCCCATGGAACCCCCACACTGCAGACTGGCTGGCTTGCCCAGAGCAGCATGAAAACCCACAGAATCTGGATTAGGACTAAACCTTGAGAAGATCTACTAAAACTCCCTGGCAGCTTTTAAGCAAACACATTACAGTGGGTTTTGTTACTCATCAAGGAAAACACCGTGCTTCTCCGTCCTCACCTGGAGAAATTAGGTAATCAGCACAGATTAGTTAAGGATTTCAATGCAAATTGCATCATTTTCATGGTCATTAACAGTGGTGTGGTTTATATCTGTTTTCAGTCCTAAAAAACGTTTCCCAGGTAACTAAAGAAAATATTCAAGGGCAGAAATATCAGGTGGGCAAGATACTTAAAATAAATGAGCCATTTGTTCCTGCTTCTGTATAAAGTTGCTTTTTCAATTTCAGATGACATGATACTGCAGATCAAAGTGGGGAAAAACCTTTGGAGTAAGAGTGCTTTTCTTCCCTAGATATGACTGACTTCGTTGCTTGATTTACAGCACTTGATTAACCTGGTTAAATGTCTCTGCTTCTGTGCAAGTCTCAGATGCAGAACTAGGGATCGTCAAAGTGTATCATTATGATTTGTTCTTGTCTTTCCTCCCTCACAACACAGGACCTCTTCCTCAAAGACTTATTTGTTATATTTCTGGTGTCTAGAATAGCACCTGGGGTGCAGCAGATGTTCCCAATGACAGAAAGGCCTTCCATTCAAACTCAGGTGGGGGCCTTCTCTTCCATGCAGGATTGTGCTGCCTGTCTGAGCCACCACTCCCCAGCCCAGGATCCAAACAGCCACTCCATTCTTCTGCTAACTGTTTCTGAAATTAACATGACATTCTCCACCCTACTCCTAAAGACCACAATACCCAAATAAACAGCCGTGATGAGATGCAGGCCACCCTACCTAGGAATCAAAGACACCTAGACACACTCCAGCCTTCCTCCACTCTCAGACTCAACCTCTCCCCAGCATCCACTGCCAAGAGCAGTTTATAATCCCTGGGTCGTAGCTACCAAAGGAAAAAACATCAGACTACCATGGCTGAGCTCTGCATGGGAGCTGCAGCTTTTCTGATGTGCTGCCCTTTCTCCGAGATGATGACCCATCTCATTCCAAAAACCAATATTCTCCAGCTGCCTTGGCCAAAAGCAGGTGGCCAGGGGAGGAAAAGGCAGCTGGGGGCTCAGGCCTTCCTCCTTGCTTTCCAGTACAAGGCCTCAGTTCTGCTGCCCACAAATGGCCTCTTGCCACTCTGGTGAGCACGTGTGTACATCTGTGCATGAACGTACACACATACACACACACACGTGTGTTGGGGAAGGAAGGTGTAACAAGTGCACTAACACTGAAAGAATAAACACAGTAAATACCACTTTCATTCACAAGGTGAGGATTCAGGGCTGAGTGGAACACAGCCAAAGAGGTATTCTTCTGGAAAAAAAATCTGTCTATAAAATGTATTTATTAAGGAAATCTATTTATTAAGGAAAGTTTGAAACTACAGAAAAATATAAAGAGGAAAGCCAAAATTACTCATTGTAATTGTAATTGTATTACCTAATAATCCAACTTACTCACCATTAAACCTTTTGATGTTCTTGTTTATTTTTTCTATGCATAATGCTTATACATATCATCTGCATATTTTACATATACTATTTCTACAAAACAAAATCACACATGTAGTTTTGTATTCTATTTTTACCTTACCTCATAAGCATCTCATTAGTAATATTCAAAATCATTTCTAATCACTGCAAAATAGTCCACCGTATGAATGTCTGATAATACACCTAATAATGTTCCCTTATTGTTGGAAAATATGATGAACATCGTTGTATAAAATTCCTTATGTGCTACTCTTCCTTGTTCCTTAGGATAAATTCCTAAAAAATGAAATCATTAAGCCAAAAGGTATGACTAAGGTCCTTCACAATGAATTCTTTTCAAAAACAATTCTATCAACCTAGAATCTCACATGTAGTGGATGAAGTAAACACATTTGCCAATAATGCTATGATTGTAATCTCTCCTAATTTGATAATTAGTTAGGGTAGGGTAACTCTGCCACAAACCCCCTCAAAATGTGAATGGCTTAACATAGTAAAAGGATTTTTGCTCAAGTCACTATCTGATGCAGGTTGTCAGGAACATTCTACTTCACACAGTCATGCAGTCATCCAGGACCCTTTTTCCATTGAGTGATTCCACCATCGTCCAGGTGGAATTCCACCTGGGTTCTTCCCATTCCATGAACAAACAAGAGGAAAGAGAAAGCATAGAGGACTGAGCTAGCAGCTTCACTAAGGTAGCTTAAACCACTGCCACTCATATTCCATTACCCAGCCGAGTCATATGGCAGTATACCTGTCTGCAAAGGAGTGTGGGAAACACAGTCTATCTCTATTCCCAGGAGGAAATCTGGCGAACAACTAGCCAGTGTTTGTCACAATAGGGAAAAAAAAAAAAAAATGGTAAAAGTCGTTATAACATGTACTCCTTCGATTATTGGTAAAGTTGGAATTGATTTTCATTTTTATTAGCCATGTACACTGTCTCTTCTGTGAATTTTTTACAACCTTATTTGCCCATTTTTCTGTAGGGCTCATAATATTTTGAAATGATTTTTTTTTTTTTCAGATGGAGTCTGGCTCTGTGAGACTCGCCCCGTGAGCCACCGTGCCCAGCCATGTTTTGAAATGATTTTTAAGAGCTCTTTCTTCATTAACATTGTTAGCCCTTATTTTGTCAAGTTAGGACCTTGTTTTCGTTGGCTTTTCATCTTCTAATTTTATTTATAATTATTAAATAAATATGTTTTTATTTAGTGTCTTTAAATCAATCAATTATTTCCATTGCGACTTTCTGCTGGACATCTCATCACAAAGCAAACCTACACACAAAAAAACTGGGCAATTCTAATCCAACTCTCCAATGTCATTATTTTGTCATCCTGATTCAAAGATGAATAAACTGATAGGTAAAGAAACCATGTGACTGGTACAAGGTATCACAGCTACTTAGAGGCAAAGCTAGGACTAAAGATTTTAAAAGTTAACATTTATTGGCCGGGCGCAGTGGCTCACACCTGTAATCCCAGCACTTTGGGAGGCCAAGGCGGGCGGATCACGAGGTCAGGAGATTGAGACCATCCTGGCTAACACGGCGAAATCCCGTCTCTACTAAAAATACAAAAAAATAGACGGGCGTGGTAGCGGGCGCCTGTAGTCCCAGGCGGGACTAAGGAGGCTGAGGCAGGGAGAATGGCGTGAACCCGGGAGGCGGAGGTTGCAGTGACCCGAGATCGCGCCACTGCACTCCAGCCTGGGCGACAGGGCAGACTTCGTCTCAAAAAATAAAAATAAAAAATAAAAAAATTTAAAAAAAGCTGGGCGCGGTGACTCACGCCTGTAATCCCAGCACTTTGGGAGGCCGAGGTGGGCAGATCACGAGGTCAGGAGACTGAGACCATCCTGGCTAACACGGTGAAACCCCATCTCTACTAAAAATACAAAAAATTAGCTGGGCATGATGGCGGGCGCCTATAGTCCCAGCTACTCGGGAGACTGAGGCAGGAGAATGGCGTGAACCCAGGATGCGGAGCTTGCAGCGAGCTGAGATCGCACCACTGCACTCCAGCCTGGGCAAAAGAGCGAGACTCCGTCTCAAAAAAATGATAATAACATTTATTAAGTGTACAATATGTGACAGGTTGTGCTGAATGCTTTTTAAACATTAATTCTAAAGACAACCCTATGAAGCAGGTGCTATTTCTATCCCCATTTTACATAGAAATAAACTGAGGCTGTAAGCATTAAAACAATATGCCTACTCAGAGTCACGCGGGTAGTAAGTGGCAGCAGCACGATTTGAATGCAAGCTCACCTAATTGTTGGAGTCATGGCTTGTCTTAGCACTAAATTAAACTGCCTCTCAGGGCTGGGCGCAGTGGCTCATGCCTGTAATCCCAGCACTTTGGGAGGCCAAGGTTGAGAATTACTTCAGCTCAGGAGTTCGAGACCAGCCTGGACAACATGGCAAAACTCCATCTCTACAAAAAATACAAAAAATAGCTGGGTGTGGTGGCACATGCCTGTAGTCTTAGCTACTCAGGAGGCTGAGTTGGGAGGATCGATTGAGCCCGAGAGCTCAAGGCTGCAATGAACCGAGACTGTGCCACTGCACTCGAGCCTGGTCAACAGAGAAAGACTCTGTCTCAAAAAAAATAAAAATAAACTGTCTCTTGAGTCTCCTGACACACTGCATCAAATGTACCTTTTCAGGAGAATTGCCAGTGTTCACATTTACCTGGTACACAGCACACAGGCTGCAGCCTGGGCCCCTGCCAGGCAAGATGTAGAGTGTGAGGTTGTGCTCTGCCCCATTCACTCTGGAACAGCTCCGCCCTTGAGTCCAGGATATTTTCTCAGTGCCTCCACGCATCTGCCCATCCAGAATGCATCCCAACTCAGTGTGCCTCGGCCACCATAAATCAGCCAACCACACATGCTGCCCTCGATGCTTCTGAATATCAAGGGAAAGGATCTGCCTCATCCTGCCCTGCTCCTGAGGCTTGCGCATCGACGTTTGAGTTATGTCATTTTTTTTTTAAGTGATAGAAATCTAGTCAATGATTTGTAGCAATCACCACTGTGCAATGTGTGTCAAAAAACTCTGTCTATCCTTACAGAAGGAGGGAGAAACCTAGCAAATTAGTCTGACTTCCTTGACACAATTCTGTGATGGGCCAGTATTAGGTAAGGTTGAAATCAGGTGCTGTGATTAAAAGATTATGACAATGTGAAAAAGTCAGTCATCACATAAATTAGAAAATGTTTTCAAGGAAACCAAGAGAGGCACATCCTTGGAGGTCAAGGGTCACCCAGAGGTCAAGAAGGACAATAAAGGGCGTTTAGGTTTAGAAAGAATAGGCTGTCACTATTCCCTTTTTCTTGAACTTTGTCATCAATGGCTATGATGCCCTACAAACCTGCTCTCTTCCTGTCTCTTCTGTCTTCCTTGTTGGCTCTCCCTATGACTCAAACCAGAACTAGAAAAATGTCAACGATAACCAACCCTCACTATCAAACTGTGTACTCTGGAGAAATACTCTTACACTCCAACCTCTTTATTATTTCATGCTAAGGTCTCAAAAACCCAACACCTCAAGACCTGCACGCTCATTCAGGCTGCTTCCCTGAACTTCGAGTTTCCTCCTGCTGCTGATGGCCCAAGGTGAATAAAAGGAGCTGTCACCAGCTCATGCCAAGCCCTCCTTCTTCAGTGGTGGCATCACCGTCCTTCCAGGAAGTGACTCTCAAAGTTGCCTGGGCCTCTGGGATACCCTCTCCTGTGTGCCTTGGGCCCACTCTTTTGCCAACTTTCAATTCTTCCTTTGTACTATCTCTCATGTACTTTCTTCTCCATGCCATTCTCCACCAGCCTCATCTAAACCATCATCCAGATAATTGCAGTTAATGTTCTCTGATTTCCCTATGCACCTTTGTCAAAAGTCAGATGGGTGTATTTCCAGGTTGTCGATAGTATTCCACTAATCTATGTGCCTTTCCCTCACCAATACAACACTGTCTTCATTGTTATAGCTATGTACGTCTTAAAACCAGGAACACTCATTCCCCCTCCTTTATTCTTCTTTTTCAATTTTGTTTTCAAAAGTTTGACTATCATATGTCTTGGTATAACTTTCTTTCTATTTAGGGTTTGCTCAACTTCTTGAATCTCTAAGTTTGAGTCTTATGCTCAATTTGGGAAGCTTTCAACCAGTATTTCATTGAGTAGTTTTTCATCCCACTCTTTTTCCTCCTCCTTTTTCTTCAAAGACAAAAATGTTAGCTCTTTTGTTATAGCCTTTTTTATTTTTTATTTTTTTGAGGTGGAGTCTCACTGTGTCACCCAGGCTGGAGTGCAGTGGCGCGATCTTGGCTCACAGCAACCTCTGCCTCCTGAGTTCAAGTGATTCTCCTGCCTTCGCCTTCCAAGTAGCTGGGATTACAGACATGTGCCACCATGCCCAGCTGATTTTTGTATTTTTAGTAGAGACGGGATTTCACCATGTTGGCCAGGCTGGTCTCAAACTCCTGACCTCAGGTGATCCACCCAACTCGGCCTCCCAAAGTGCTGGGATTACATGTTATAATCTTACAGATGCCTGAGACTCTATTCTTTTTTTTTCCTTCTTTCTCAGTCTATTTTTATATCTGTTGCTCAGGTTGGGTAATTTCTATCGTTACATCTTCCAGTCCACTGATTCTTTCCTGTCATCTCCATTCTGCTGTTTAACCCATCAGTGAAGTTTTATTTTTGTTATTATATTTTTCCATTCTAAAATTTCCATTTGGGATTAAAGACTTAAATGTAACGCTAGAAACTGTAAAATTACTAGAAGAAAACAAAGGAGAAATACTACAAGACACTGGCCTGGAATAATTTCTTGTATTTAACCCCAAAAGTGCAGGCAAAAATAGACAAATGGGATTACATGAAACTAAAAAGCTTCTTCATGGCAAAGGAAACAACTAATAGTGTAAAGAGACAACCCACAGAATGGGAAAAAAAATTTGAAAGCCAAACATCCAATAAGGGGTTAATATCCAAAATATATAAGGAACTCAAACAACTCAACAGTAAGAAAATAAAAAACCCAATTAAAAAATGGGCAGAGGACCTGAACAGACATTTCTCAAACAAAGATATACAAACAGCCCACAGGTATATCAAAAGATCCTCAACATCGCTATCCTTCAGGGAAATGCAAATTAAAACCACAGTGAGATATCATCTCACACCTGTCAGAATGGCTATTATCAAAAAGACAAAATAAATCAAGTGTTGGTGAGTAGGTGGAGAAAGAGAAAATCTTGCATACTATTGGTGGGAATGTAAATTAGTACAGCCATTATGGAAAATTGTATAGAGCTTCCTCAAAAAAACTAAAAATAGAATTACCATATGATCTAGGAATCCCACTTCTGGGTATTTACCCAAAAGATTTGAAATCAGTTTGTCAAGAGAGATCTGCACTCCCATGTTCAATGAATGCAGCGCTATTCACAATAGCCAAGTTATGGAATCAATCTATGTGTCTATCAACAGATGAACATGGTATACCTATGCATATGATGGGACATTATTCAACCTTAGAAAGGAAGAAAATCCTACATGCTACAACATGGATGAATCTGCAGGACATTACGCTAAATGAAATAAGCCAGGCATAGAAAGACAAATACCACATGTTTTTACTTATATGTGGAATCTAAAACATCAAACTCACAGAAGCAGAGAGTAGAATGGTGGTTACAGAGGCTGGAGGGTGGGGGGAATGGTGAGGTTACGGTTAAAGGGTAGAGAGACTCAGACAGGAGGAATAAGCCCTTTTTGAGATCTATTGCATAGTGCAGTGAAAATGGTTAATAACAGTATTTTGTACATTTCAAACTTCCTAAGAGTAAATTTCAGATATTCTCACTACAAAAAAAGATAAGTATTTGAGGTGAGGAATATGTTAGGTTGATTTCATTATTCCACATTGTGTTCATAAATCATAGCATCACTTTGTACCCCATAATATAATGCAGTTATAAATTGTCAATCTACAATAAAATGTTTTACAATTTTTTGAAAATAAAAGAAAATTTCCATTTGATTCTTCTATTTCTTTGCTGAGACTTCTCATTTATATTTTCTTTATTTGCCTCAGGCGTGGTCATAACTGCTCCTTGAGGCATTTTTATGATGGCCACTTCAAAGTCTTTGTGAGATATTCCCACATCTCTGTCAACTCAGTGCTGGCATCAACTGATTGTCTTTTTCATTCAGTGTGAGATCTTCCTGGTTCTCAGTGTGATGAGTGATTTTCCATTGAAACCTGGACATTTTAGGTATTATGGTATGAGATGCTAGATCTTATTTAAACCTTCCCTTTTCCCTGGCTTCTTCTGACACTGCTCCAGCAAGGAAGGGGGCCCCCGTCATGATGGCCACGTGGGAATAGAAGGCCAGGTTCCCCACTTGGCCTCCAGTAACACCTGAGGGGGAAAGGGGAGTCGTCATTGCTTCTGGGTAGAGGTGGGAGTTCCAGCTCCCCACCAGGTCCCCACTGACATGTCCCTGGCTTGGAGGGGCAGGAGAGCCTCCTGTGGCCTGTGCTAGTACCACAGCAGGGAGGCTCAGAGGGATGCACGGCTTCATTACTGCTGGGTGGTGGTAAGAGTCCTAACTGTCCACTAGGCCTCCTCTGACCACCCCAGTAGGAATTAAGAATTAGTGTCCTGGAGATGGAAATGGATTGCTGGACGTCAAACAAGTTAGTGACAAAGCTGGGGCTCAACGCCCATGCCCTTGGCTGCAAGACCACTCGCTTCTAAACCAAACACACAGGAAGAATGCCAGCCCCCTGCCCAACAGAATAATGAAAGATCTCACCAGCCAAAGGACAGCGGCTGCCTCCCTTCACATCCTGCCAGACCCAGGCCAGAAAGCACATGTGGCTGTGCGCCACCACCCCCAAACAACACAAACACACGTCTACTTAAGACGGGTCTCCCATCCAACATACACAGCAAAAACATGTTCCCGCGCCAAGAACCACAGCATCACAGTCACCTTCGGGGCTGGTGGTCTTCCATCTGGAGAGGTTCTGGCTTTCCTACTGTTGGAATCTCTGAAACCAAGATACACCCAGGAGCAGCCAGCAGGCCCGGCGCCCCCCTCCTGACGGGAGACTGGGTCTGCACCCAGCTGGAGGCACCTTCTTCGGACCTGGGGCCTCCCCCTGGCCCTGGTCGGCCAGCCGCAGTCTCAGCACAGCACTGCTTATTCTCCAGTAAGGGAAAGCTGGTGACCCCGGAGGGGAAACTCTGCTTTCTAACAGTCTTTGTTTTTGTTTCCATTTAAAAAGGTTAGTGACTTTATTGCATGTGGTAAGAACCAAAGTAACAATTTCAAAGAGGCTCAGCATGTTTTGGATCTGACCAAATATACAGAACTTTTGAGTTGGGAGGAAAGAAAAGGGAAAAGAGGGGAGCAAAAGTTTATTCCACATTCACTGTGTGCCAGACACAAGCCTTGGTGCTCTGTCTATGCTCTCGCCTGCCTTTTACAATAAAAAAATTCCAGCTAGAATGAAGTTCCAAACTCCAGCCAGCAGGCTGTTGGGAGTCAGGCAGAGCTGCTGGACTCCAGGAAAGTACACAATTACACAATAATAAACCAGTGTAGGGTATAAAATTTTTTCTTTTCTTCTCTTTTCCTTTCCTTTTCCTTGCCTTCCTTTCCCCTTTCCTTTTCCCTTCCTCTTCACCTTCTCTCCTCTTCTCTTCTCTTTCTGGCTGGGTCTCACTCTGTCACCCAGGTTGGATTGCAGTTGCATGAACATGGCTCACTGCAGCCTCAAAACTCCTGGGCTCAAGCAATTCTCCTACTTTAGCCTCCCATATATGTAGCTGGGACCACAGGTGAACACCACCAGCTGGGACCACAGGTGCACACCACCATGCCTGGCTAATAGTTTGATGTTTTGTAGAGATGGGGGTCTCACTTTGTTGCCCAGGCTGGTCTCGAACTCCTGGGCTCAAGCGATCTTCCCGTCCCGGCCTCCCAAAGTGCCAGGATTACAGGCATGAGCCACCATGCCTAGCCAGGGTATACAATTTAAATCATGAAACAGAATGACAATAACAATATTAATAAGGTTATTGGGTACCAAAATTTTGAAATAATATGATTTAAAATTTTTAATTCACTAGAATAACTACCTAAATAATTTAAAATTGTATTAAAGTAACTGCCTATGTTGGTACCATTCAAGCTGATAAATACCCCAATCTTTTGATAGAACTTGTGAATTAAGCATTTTTCTTATGAGCACTGGAATATCTATGAATGATTTTGTTGACTATCAGGATATTTTAACATTCACTCTTCCTACAATTTAAAACAATTTTCAAATATAAGCTTCTAGACCAGGGGTCCACAAACTCTGGCCCACAGGTTAAACCTGACCCTCTGCCTGTTTTTGCCACATTTTCAAATGATTGAATAAAAATCAAGAGAAGAACATTTTATGGCATATAAAAATTATATGAAATTAAAATTGTGGTGCCCATAAGTCAGTTTCACTGGAACACAGTCCTGCCCATTCATTTATCTATTGTCTACGGCTTCTTTCGTGCTCAAAAGGCAAAGCTGATTAGTTGCAACAAAGACCACACAGCCTGCAAAGTCAAAATATTAATGTTTGGCTCTTTCCAAGAAAATATGCGGACCCCCAATCTAGACAGTCTGTCAAATGGTGGTGCTGGTGTCAGACTGAAAACATACCGAGATGATGATGATCATGATGAGAACAGCAACAACCACGACCACCAGCTTGGCAACTGAGAAAGCCAAAAAAGCATCACGAGATACCGAGTGGGTAATTTATGAGTGAGCCCACTGTGCAATGTGAGAGAGAGTGTGACCATATGAGAAGCAACAGCAAAGCAAAGCTATGTGTTTTGAGACCATATCAAGTAAATGCACACTCTACATTTACTCCGTAGGGGGAAAAGTCTGAATTATGAGAGACCTGAATACTGCGAGGTCTTCGAGAATGTAGCCCTCCCATAAAACACAACAGGCTTCTACTTCCTTTCTCCCTCTCCCCTTTCTCCCTCTTCTCTCTCTCCCAACCTTGTTTCCTCCTGTTGGGAGGCAGATCCCACCCCAAGTCTTTCTGAATTCCCACCAATCTAAATCTGATGGCTGTCTGGGTACCCCAGCCTCTCTACGGCATGTTTATCACAGTGATTTTCCTCTCACCTGCCCCCTGCTAAGGCTGTAAGTATAATATTACTCCCCACCTCTCACACCCCCAGGCAAGAACATACCTTCTTCATCTATAAGAAGAAAGAAGTTCTAGTGTTCATCTGCACAACAGTTGGCCCTTCATGCATTGTAGGCTTGAGCAAACACCTTACCTATGCTCTCTCCTCTAATTCCTACAGCATGTACAGAGATTGTTAGCCCATTTCACACATGAGAAAACTGAAGCTTGAAGAGATTAAGCTGCCCAACGCCACACATGCAGAGTCAGATCTGGAATTCACACACTTTACAGTACATGGCGCTGCCACCTGATGCACAGTAGGGGCTCAGAAAGCACTGGATGCCTGAGTGAATGACTGCATAGCAATGACCACACAGGACCACTAACGCACAGCAGCACAGTCTCAGAAGCAGCCAAGACCTTCCACTCCAAGGGACCTCTGTGGACACTGAAATAACTTCCCTCTCTGGAACTCAGAAAGTCACCACTCGAACAGTACCTCTCACACCCCTTGCTAAGAGTGAGGTATCAAGTTCCTCCATCTGAGCCTCAGGAAAGAACAGTAACTAGTGAGGAAAGGAAGGGTAGGCAGAAAACAAGCACCTGTTCTGTTTCTGGGTCAATTTCTCTGAAGACCCCATGAGCAGCACGGACCACTCTTATTACAGTTCTTGCTTTTGACCTGGTAATCACATGGCTGGGAAGTGTATTTCCAAAGCAGAACATGAGATCAGAAATAAACAAACATCAGCAAATTGAACACTCATGTTGGTAGTGCCAATTTTTAGAGTGGGAGATACTAGAAACAACCTAGATCCTTGTTAGAGGGTGGGGAATGGCTAAGAAAACCACGATGGAGCAAAATGATGGCAAGTGTCATTGTGCTTTAAAAAATGGGAACCCTGCTTAGGTGGAAAGTGGGAAATGTTGCCACAAAACCCTATTAGTTGAAAAGACAAATCTGCATGTGCTAAATTAAAACATAAGCTGATATCAAGGAGAAAACAGAGCAATATCAGCAGTGGCATTATGCGTGTATGTGCTCATGTGAAAGAGGCCAAGAAGACAGAGCATCCTGTGAGAGGCTGAGAGCAGGCAGAGACCCTTCCTCACTGAGGTACTCACTATCTGGCCTGAGAGTTCCTCCTCCTGGCCCCACCGCCAGTATTTGTTTTGGAGTCAGATGACTTGAAATTCAAACATCACTCTGATGTCTACTTGCTGTGTGAGCCTGTGAACATTCCTTAGCCTCTCTGAGCCTCAGTTTTCTAGCTGTAGAGTAGAAATAATAGTGTCTAGTTCACACAGGTTGTTGAGAGGATTAAATAAAAGAACCCAGGTAAATCCCAGTACCTGACACAGGACTCTGTAAATGGCAGCTCCTCCCCGCTTAGCTGACCAGAAGATCCTCTGAACTTCAAGCAGAATTAAATCCCGGGCCTCAACTAAAACATCGCTAAAGTCAAGCAAGTCCTGGGTACTTGTCTGCTCTGGAAAAGACACTAACTAAATGGAACTAAAGGCTATACTGTCACTACACGCCCTGTAATGAGACTTCAAAACTTGAAGACACAGCTCTACCCTCAGGGCTCACCTTACAACCAGCAATAAACCCTCCTACATGGTTCCCAAGGGGAAATGTGCACGGTTGGATTTGATCCTCCTGTCAATCATTAGGTAAGTATAACTATTATTATCCCCCACCAAGAACAAGGCAATGAGAGGGCAGAGAAACCAGAAAAGAGGGCAGAGTGGGGATTTGCATCCAGGCCAGACGGCCTCCACGGCTCCTGATTTTGCTCTCAAGACAGCTGCATTCTCTACCCTCAGCCACTTGGCTTGTGACTGTCAGGTCACGGCAAAGCTAGCAAGGAGCAGAGCCAGTGCAGAATTGGCCAGCATCACTGGAGGACCCAACAGATGTCACAGGCCAGCCCACAAGTAGTCTGACAACCTCGCATGAGGGCAGGAGACAAGGGGCAGGGTAATGTCATCAAAGGGACAGCTGGAAACCACGGAGCTGGAGCAAAGGGAGGAGCAAGCCAGACAGAATCCAAGGCATGTGAGGGTCAGGGGTCAAACAAGGGAGATCAATCAAAGAGTCAGTTGTCAATTTACCCAGAGCAAGCCTTGGAGCCCTGGAAGAGAAGTTGCTTCTGTCCTTCCCAAAGGAGACGCAAGCTCAGGATTCAGCCAAAGTGGAAAAAAAAAAAAAAAAAAGTGATAGCTAGCATTCAAGTGGCACTTTTCCACATGCCTGAGATCGTTCTGAGCATTTTCCAGGTGGAAAAACTACAGCCCCAGAGGCCAAGGAACCTGTTCAAGGCCCAAAACTTGGTAGTGCCAAGGCTCAAACTCAGGACCTGGCTCCAGAGTGCTCTCCTCCTCAGCACCACTGTGCTGCTGCCTGGCCGGAGAAAGGAGGTGGACTCCTCTTCCTTCACATCACAAGTGATCAGAGACGCAACATTTCAGGGAGAAAAGTATGTCTGGCAACTACAAATCTGTAGCTTGCTGATATGATCAGAGGGTTTCCAAGAAGGAAGCAGGTAGGGCAGCCTCCCAGCAGTCTGTTTATCCTTTTTCATTGGAAATTAATCTTCTTCTCTCTCCTGACTGTGCCTCTAAGAAAAATGGTTAAGTCAAAGACATGGCTCGTCATCCTCCCACCCCTGTAGTCACATGGCTGCATCCCCACCATAAATCAAAGCTGATGCCCCCTTTCATCAGATGCCTGCAGATAATTCCCCTGTGATTTCCCTACTGGGGCTCAGAGGGCCAAGGCCTAAAGGGTTAACATCTCATTTCCTCTTGTCTTTCAAGCCTTAATCCCCATCTTGAGCTGGGTGCATTCCAAGCCCACCTGGAGCAGGTCATGACGAGCTCCCAGCCCATGGCTGGCCCTTCATTTCCCCTGGCAGGAGATTAGATGGGGCGCCCATTAATCACTCCATGCTTTGGTCCTCACTGCTGGCCAGGCCTTAGGCAGCTGGCCAAGGGCCGGGAGGGTGGAGCAGGCCACATGCTGCCCACCCGGTTGTGGGCTGCCCAGTGCCACCCTCCTGGGACAAGACACAGCAGCACTGTGAGCCTGGCTCACTGCCCTTGGACCACGCCCTAGAGAAGCAGGGCTAAGGGGCACCACTGCCTGAGGTGCCACCTCAGTGATCAGCTTCGGAAAGGCTGGTAAGAGAAGACAACCGGGCAGTACACTCAGCTGGGTGACCGGGTAGACAGGAAAAGAGGTCAACAGAAAGAGACCACTTTCCCAAGACAACTCATCAATACACAAAACTGCTGCCTCTTGTTCCTTGGGTTCTTCTTTGGGGAATCTAAAGGGAAGCTGGGGAAGGGGAGTGGGGCGAGCAGGGATGTTGGATGGATAATTCATCATTATTATCACCGCACATCTGGGAGTGTTCATTTGCTGGGTTTGAATACACAGTTGTAACATTCAGCCCTGTGCCCTTCAGACACAAAACCCTGGATTTGAGGGGGCCTGAGATTATATATACATTTTTCCTATAGCAATATATTGAGCTCCAGTTGTCTCAAGCACTGATCAGGCACGGAGTAAAGAAATGGGGCGAGAATTGACACTGAGCGCGGGCTATGTGCCTTAGGGCTTTGCCTTAAGCTCTGCAAACCCATGCACTGGTCCCCCACCAGCCCTCCAGACTTTGGCCATCCTCTCGTTACACACGGGGAAACTGAGGCTGGGTGGGTAGGAAGTGGAGCAAGGCCTGCTGAATGAAAGAGATCTGTCAACGGCCAGATCCCACCATGCCTGCAGGGAGGAAGGGGCTAGCTTTGCCTGTCCAGCCCTGTTTGGGGAGTCCCAAACCAAGCAACTTGGGGCTCTTGAACAAACCCACCCTGGTCTTTCTCCCTCAGCACTCGCTCAGGTCCCAAAAGAAATTCACAGTGAGTCTGGTGGCAGGTGGGCTTACACGCCTTCGAGTCAGCTGAGGGGGCTGGGCCTTCAGGACTGAACTAAAGACCCCTCGGGCCAAAAGAGAGGACCCTCCTCCTGGCCTTGGCCACAATTCTCCGTTGCTCACTCCTTAGAGTCAAAGTCAGGGCCTCTGTCAAAAAGGAACATGCTGCCTGGGATAAAGTGGCATATTAACCCACCACCTGTCGCTAGAACCACATTGTAAAGGAAGCCCAGGGCAGTGGTCCCCAAACCTGGGTGTGCAGAAGAATCGCCTGAGGTAATCTTAAAAATGCCAGTTCTCGAGCCCTGCTTCCACCCTGGAGCCTGTGTTTTTCTTTCACCAGATCTGAATTTTGATTCAGATGTTCCTGGGACAACTGTTTCAGGAAATAATGATATAGTGGAAAGAACACCAGATTTAGAGAGCTGGGTTTAAGATTTCAGCTCCAAACCTGAGCTGCTGACCTCAGGCAAGTAAGCCTCAACTTTCTTCCTGTACAATGCAGATGCTGACGTCTCCCTTATAGGTGGCTGGGAGGATTAAAAGAGAAACCACTGAAAGCCCCAAGCATCGCACACACCAGTGCTCACTAAGCATGGCCCCAATGAGGCTAACAAGCCAGCGAGGCTGTGGGCACAGAAGTAAGTTTTGACGGTAGGAGGAAAAGAGAGCAAAACAGGCCCAGATGATGAAGGGGTGTCCCAGCCTCAGAAGGGCGTTCCTGTGGAGGAGTAGTAAAATCGGGGGATCCCAAGAGGGGGCCAGAGGCAGCAAAGCAGCCTAAAACCAGCTTCCCCTGAATCTCCTCCCCGCCTGCGTCAGCCTGCATCATGTGTTGGCTTCCAGCACGACATTTTTAATCCATTTTCACAGCGAGGATATTCAACAAATACACATGAAACCTTTACATCTGTGCATAAGTAAACATCACGATTCTGCATACACATGCAAAGAAAGAGAAAAGGTGGGAAAACCAGAAAGAAGAGGAGAGAGAAGGGAAAAGTGAGATGGGGGGTCAAACCCAAGCAAGTAGTCACGTGCTTTCAAGTGTGTTGGGGCCACTAACATGTGGACAGTGTGTTCCATGACCCGGAGAGGCCCAAGGAGGCTGCTCGGGGGAAACCTCAGAGTGGCTGGGGAGGCGAGGCTCATTTAGGCTGAACATAGAGCAGGCGCAAAGAATGCAGGGAAGAGACACAGGAGTGTGTGCAAGAAAGGCTGGTTGGGATACACTGCCTGGCAAAATTTAGATCACAAGAGGGGAAATCTGAATTTCTGAGCTGGGGATGGGAGGTGTGGGGAGGGCAGATAAGACCATGATAAAGAAACTGGGTGAGTGGAGGGATGGCCTTCAAGCAGGAAGGCGTTGGGATGGCTCTTGGATCAATAAAGTAGACTGGGATTAGGAAACATTTTAAATGCCCAGATGAAAATTAATCTGGATTCAACTGTGTCCATACAGTACTTTCCTATCTCTCAGTCTTTCCTCAAGCTCTTTCCTCTCCTTGGCCTGTCCTCCCTCCCCACCAGCCTCTCCCATCTCCTTGAACTCCTCCTTAGGCTTCAAAGCCCAGTGGTAACTGCCCTAGCTCCTCCCATGCAGAATCAATTTCTCCCTCATCTGCCTCTCCTTGATGTTTTGCACATGCCCCTTGTATTGCGGTTATTTCTTTACTTCCCTTTCTCCCCTGGGTGGTTATTTATCATCTGCTAGCCTGTGGACTCCCTGAAGGCAATGATATAGTCTTGTTCATAGCATAAGCTCCAGCACATAGTAACAGTCCTTGGCACATAGCAGATGCTCAGAAATATCTGTTGGAGATCCATTAAATAGAAGTGAATACTGGGGAGACATTGTGATTTCTTGAGAGAAATGATGTAGTGAAATCAGAATTTTAGAAATATTAATCTATCAGCATGAAAGAAGATGGATTAAAATGAAGAAAGCAACTTGTGGCTGGGAGTCAAGAGGGGAGATTATTACTGTAATTTGGACATGGTTGAAGGTGGGGGCAGTGGGAATGGAGACAGGGAAATAATTCCTCAGATATCACAAAAGAATGTGGCAGAGATTTTGCAATGAATGAGCTATAAATGTGGGGGACAGAATGGGAGTGTTGGGAACATTTAAACACTGAGACTCCCAGCAATTAGGATAAAAGTGGTACCATGGAGGAAAACGTGGGGGATGGAGAACAAGGCAATACACAGCCTCTGTGTAGGATAACTGATTGCAATCTCCACAAGTTTTTCTAGACAAAAACAAAAACAAACTCCAAGTCAAAAATCTCCCCACCCCTGATCTTCCTCCCAAACTCTAGGCTGTATTTTTCTTTCCCTAACAGCCAGTAAGAAACATTTCTTCATGGCATAGGAGACTGAAAAGAAGGTAATGCCAACCTCGTGCCCTGCCCAGTGCTGGGCACAGAGATCACATGAGTTCAACTGGCCAGCCTCCCCACAAGAGATCAACCCAGTTGCTTATTCAGAAGGGGCTCCAGTATCCTGATCACCCAAACTCATTTCCCAGGCCCAGACCTCTGGGAAATCCCTGCTCCAGCCCTGCAGATTTATAGGAAAGTCCCAGGACGCCCATCTGCTTGCTTCCTCACATTAATTTCAGGGCTAGGATTTTGTTTTCTAAAGGAATTCAACTATGATGCCAACAAAAATCTATAGGAATTGAAGAGTTCCGTATTTTAAGTCACATTTTAAAATGTTTACTTCTTTGTATATTGAGACCCAGTAAGACCCTAGTAAGCCCAGTTACTCCATCACCTCCAACAATATCAATCAAGTAGAAGACATGCAGATTTTAAAAGCTGTGTGATCCTTGAAAAATCTTCAGACTGTTATGGGTCCCGGGTGCCTCCAGCTGTGAAAGGAGAGTTGGACAAGGCGATTCCTCAGATCTCTCTCGGGTCTCTATTTCTCTAATTCCAAATTCCAACAGGCATCCAATGATTGCTACCCATGTCCAAGCTTTAGACTCATAGCCCGAAAAGGATGAAGCGCAGCGTGGTAGAGATCGCAAAGAGACAGGAAGAGAAGCAAGCATGCACTTTTAACAAGACGGCAAAGGAGGCTGGGAGGCACGGTGCTGGGCGTGGACTGCTTAAAAAACTTATTAGACCACAAATTCCAGATACTTAGGTGGGCCCGAGAACGCCCTGAAATCCCCTTCCCAAGTCAGGGCTGATGTTATTTCAAAGAAAAAGAAAAAACTTCCAGATCTGTAGAGCTCCAAGGTGAGCTCGCTGTGCAAAAGCTACTTCTGTTAAGTGCGCCGAGGGGCCGCAGGTACTTAGGCTGCACTTGAGGAAGTGTCTAGAGTTGGCGGAAACAACCCATCCACTCGGGCTCCAGGCGCTCGCTGGGTTGCAGCTACTAAACTGAGAGAGACAGACAGACACACAGATCCGAGGCCCCAGGCCAGGAGTCAAGGAGCGCTACCGAGACTTGCCCGGCTCTCGGGCCCCAGGCGGGAGAGAGGCGAGGCTGAGGTCGGGGGCGCACGGGCTGGGTGTGTACTCGCCGGTCCCCCTCCGACCCGACCCGGGGAGCACGGGGCCCCGACCGGGGACGACTGACGTGGATTGTCCCTAGAGTTTAAGACTGTCCCTAGAGTCGAGGGTGGAGGGGTGAGCGCAGGCGCCAGCACAGAGCAAGACTCCCAGCAAGGAAGAGAATCAGAGGAGGCGCAGCCGTCCGCACGGACCAAGCGCGCGCTGGCTCCCCGAGCCCGGAGCGGCGCAGCCCGCGGCGCCCCGGACACACCCACTGGGTAGCCAGCGCCAGCCCGCCCCGCCGGCCAGAGAGCGGGGGCCGGAGCCTGGGCAGCGGAAGCCGGGTCGGGGCCGCGCGGGCGGCGCGCAGGGGACGCGGGGCGCGCGGCTCTGCTCACCTGGCGGTCCGCGTCCCGGAGCGACCGGCGGCCGCCTCGCCTCGCCTCGCCCCCGCGTGGTTCCCGGCGCCAGGCAGCCCCGAGCGCCGCCGCATGGACGGCCGCCGCCGCCCCGCGCCCGCCCTGCACGGGCTCCAGCTGTGCCCGGATTCTGCGTCGGGCTGCGCGGGCGGCCAGCGGTTCAGGCGCGCGCGGAGAGCTCCGGCTCCGAGTTTGCGATCGGAGAGCGGGATCCGCGCTCCCTCGGTCCTGCTTCCCTCCCCCCTTGCGGCCTCCCGCTGTCATCTGGAGCCGCTCCTGCCGCCCCCTGGCGGCGACCGCGGGAAGGGCCGGCCCCCATCCGCACCCCCGACCCCCGAGGTCAACAACAGGATGGTCCCTGGGTCCCAGGGGAAGAGACATCACCCAGTAGGAGGGAGCACGGTCTAGACAGAGGCCACGAGAGCGGGAGGGGGCGAGAGTGGAGAGTGGTCCAGCTGTCCAGGGCCGTCTAAGTGAGAGGAAAAGGGAGAGGGCGGTTGAGACCAGGCTCTGAATTCCGCGTTCATCTTATCCTGAGGTCTGTGGGGACCTGTTGAAGGACTGGGGCATGGGACGCACGCGGGCATCCTTCCATTTGGAACAGCCATTCCGGCAGCATCAGGATGGGGCGGAGGCAAAGCGGGGAGCGGGCGAGGCAAGTGGTGCTGTAAACCTGTGCGAGAAGGGGGCGGTGACTCTAAGGGCAGGAAGGAGCCCTGGTCACACACACACTCCCACGCAAGGTAGGACGCGCTGGACTCCTTCTGAGGCCAAGGGGAAAGGACAAGAGCCCTCCAAATTCCAGCTGAGTTTAGACAGCATGGGGAGGAGACACACACACCCTGACAGCCACAGTCGTTCGGGATTCTTTCTTGTCTTATTCAGGGTAATATTTCGTTGGGAAAAAAAATGCCTGCTGCAAAAATATATATATATATATATTATTATTATCATTAATAATGATAAAAATCAAACTTTGGTCCCTTCGTTTTACGAATTGGGAAATTATTGCTCCCAAAAGGGCATGACCAAAGTGAGGCGTTTAGTGAATGGCGGGAAAATTACTAGGGCCCAGTTTCTTGAGTTCTAATTCAGAGCCAAATTCTTTACATTCGAGACAAGGTGTTCAGAACTCAGAAGGAAGGAAATAGAGTGACTGTGAGGAACTGTCTCCTTTCCCCAGAGCAGGGAGGGGGTGACAAATATTTGAAGAGGCTGTCCAGATACAGGCGTTTCCCTAAATTTCAGTCAGCCTATTTGTTTATCGCTGCCTCTAAAGCTTGCCTGCAGGAGTTGTTTTGAAAGTGCAGGTGTACCGAGAAGACAATGAAGGAGGTGGCAGAATGCAAGCTCCCTGCCCCAGAGCCAGGCTGCACCAGGGCTGGGTGCAGAGCGCTTCGTGGGAGCAGAAGGGAGCTCCCAGGGAAGATTGAACTCCAGAAAAAAAAAAAAAAAAAAAAAGAAATTAACAAAAGGGAAAGTGACAACCCAAGAGATTAGGCCAAAGAAAGGAACACCACTTTGAGCGCCGACTACTGGCCCGGAGGCTGGCAGAGCCAGTTCTGACTGATTCAAGAGCTGGTTCCAATGGGATGAAATAATTCCACACTTGATCAAACAGATTTTGATGGGAGGCACCTGGTGTAAATGGGATTAGATTAATTCTGAGTGTCACGAGTCTCATGGGTCCAAATTAAGTCGCTCTAACAGCTCTAGTAAATACTGGCCAGTTTAAACCATTTAGAACTGATTTAAAAAAAAAAGTGCACAACTTTAGAATGTACTTAATGTCACTGAATTATACACTTAAAAATGGTTAAAATGGAAATTGTTATGTACATTTTACCGTAATTTTAAAAAAGAAAACAAAACTAATAAGATTTGTTCAAACAGGATTATTAATTCATTTGAGACACGTATTTAGTGCCAAGTGTGGCCTTGGTGCTAGGATTCAAAGAGGAAAGGAAGAAAACTTTCCAATCTAAAAGAAACTCCACGTAAGGCAAAGGAGATGAAATATAGTCAGAAAACCATACCAGTAGGTGGTAGGTAAATGCAGAAGTATGTAGGAGCTCATGCAGAAGTGCCTGCCTCAGGACAGGGAATCTGAGATGCTCTGCTGAGCTGAATCTTAAAGAATGGAGTGAGTTCATCGCATAAGGTCTGGGACGAACAGGGCTCAGGAGCAAAGGATGTGGTTTTGTTTGTTATTTTTTAATTTTGAAATAATTTTAGACAAGTCTCACAAATAGTACAAAGAATCCCCTTATATCCCCCACCCTCTTCCTCTAATGTTAACATCCGACATAACCAAAGTACGATTATTAGTGAGCAAACTTGATTCAACAGACCTAGGCTGGCTCCTTAGAAGTGATTCCAGTCCATTTTAAACCTTGGCCAAATTGTTTTGACCATATTTTGCTTATATGTCACAAGAAAGTCTCTTTCTTTAAAGTCAAGATAATACTTGTTTTATTTGTTTATTGATTTTGAGAGAGTGTCTCGCTCTGTCACCCAGGCTGGGGTGCAGTGGCACGATTGCAGCTCACTGCAGCCTCCACCTCCTGGGCTCAAGCAGTCCTCTCACTGCAGCCTCCTAAGTAGCTGAGACTACAGGTGTGCGCCCCCACACTTGACTAATTTTTTTTTTCATTTTTTATTTTTAGTAGAAAGGAGGTATTGCGGTGTTGCCCAGGCTGATCTCAAACTCCTGAGCTCGAGTGATCCTCCGTTCTTGGCCTCCCAAAGTGCTGAGATTACAGGCGTGAGCCACAAAGACCAGCTATACTCATTTTAAACAAAGAGATATTTACATTATGTGTAAGCATCAGTGAATATTAAGTATGCTAAGATGGCAAGTTTTAATCTTTCAGTCCTGTTATATTTCTGCTTTTATCCAAATGTGTCTGTTATGTGTGAATCAGAGGAGCAGAATGTGGTCCTTGCGTATAAAATAGCTTACTGACTCTCACCGAAAGAGAGAGCCAAGAATAGGTGCTTCAGATCACAGGCAGAGGCTGGCCTGTGCTTACCTAAGCGGGGGGCCTGCCTGGCATGTCAGTGTCAGCTGTACACAGCATCTTGGAGGGTGGGTCATTCCTTTGCATATCTGATGTGATGAGCTGCTCACTACCTCATAAAATAGCCCACATTGTTTTTAGAGGCTCTTTGTTAGAAAGTCCCTTTTAATTTTGACTTGAAACCTTTTGCCCTGTGATTATTATCCACTGGCCCTAGAGGCAGCTTCGAAAGGGACAGACAAGAAACGTAACTCCTCTGTCATGTGTCAGTTCTGTCTATGTAAGACAGCTCTAGCTTACACCTGTTGTCCTATTATAATTATTAGTTAATCATTAATAGTGCCCCCTTCATTCTCTTGTCCTAGTTAAGGTGATAAATGATGCATACAACATCCTATAGAAGACTGTCACCGCCCCACCTCACTGATCAGCCCTCTGCCTACAGCCACACCCACAGAACATTCAGCCATTTCTCCTGTGGTTCCCAGCCTGCAGCACAGCGTCTGCACATGGTGAGGGCTCTCAAATCTCTGAGGAATGAATGGCTCACTGCTGAGAGCAATTTCCTGGGAGTTCAGGGCATGTGGAACTGGAATAAGAGCAACGTGTGAACAGATTACAGGAAGGCAATGCGGGACAGCCAGACCCTTTCGGGGGAAACTTATGGGGAACACAGTTTTCTCACTTACAAGCACTGAGATTGCCTGAGAGGGGAGAGATGATGCAAAGTGTCCCAAATGTATTTGACCTGGAATCCTTTTGCCAGCGAAACATCTCTTGGGCCTAGAGTTCTGAAAATTGCACTTTGAAAAACACTACTCTCAGCTCTTACAAACCTCGTGTTTTCATCCTAACTGTGCTTCAGAGAATTGTGTCCCAGCAGGGATGGAAACCCCTGTATAATTCCCTACATTGCTAGCATTTGGAGGTGGGATGAAATGGACTACATTCAAACCCCTCATTTCAGGCTCTAAAGGAGGTACCAGGATCCATCACGATGCCTGTAAAATTGTTCCTTTCATTTTCCTGGTTGTAAACTTATGCGGACTGTAAAGTCAAGGCAAGCCTGTGCCCAGAAAATACTAAGAAAATAAGGGAGGCATGGTAAACAAAAAAAACACTTTGAGAGCTGGTCAACTTGCTGTTATTTTGAGCTGTTTGTAAGAATCTCAGGGTAGATTCCCTCCCCTGCTTGCCTCCTTAACCCAGTCCTTTTTCTTCCTCCTCCAGGAACTCTGGAATACTGACCTACAGTCTGAGTTCCCATGCCCTTGCCTGGGGCTGACTCTCTACTTGACCTGTAACCCACAACTGGGCAAGAGAAAATTCTGCAGCCACAGCTCTGAGGACATGAGCAAAATGGTTTCCAGATGGAATGTCAAGGATGCCCATGAAGTGTCAGGGAGTCTTCAGGCCACACTTGAGGTTATCTCCTTCTCTTTCCCTTTTCTGCTTCACTCTTGCTCTCATCCTCTTTCTCGCCCCACATCTGGTCAGAGGAGATAGGAAGGTTCTTGTTACCTGGTACAAGACAACTTTTGGAATCCCAGATATTCAGATTACTTCCCCTTTTCCTCTTTGCAGATGATAATACTCACAGCCAAGAGGCATCACCCGGATATCTGAGGCTGCTTCTCCTTAGGACATGCCTAGAGAAGGAGAAGGCGGGGCTGGCAGCCTCCAGTCCACAGCCTCCCTTTCTCCTCCTGGCAATGATTAACTAGGCCTAGACAATGGAGATCTATGGCATACGCCTATGCACCAGGGCCTCCTCCTCTCAAGCGTGGCTGATCAGTCACTCGCCCGTCTATCCTTTATTTATTGAAGCCAACTATGAACGACTAAAGGAAGGATGAGAAAAGTCACCCAAAGTCAAAGAGGACAGCTTGGGAGACTGTTCTAGACAGAAGGAAGCACCTTTGCAAAGACCCTGAGGAAGGCAGGGCACTATCCAGGAGCAGAAGGGCTGTGTGGCCTCAGAATCCACAAAAGAAAGAGAAGGTGGGGAAGCGAAGCAAAGCAAGGCGGGGCGGCCTGGGGTCTGACTGTGTGGAGACTACTGGGCCTGGTTAATCATCCCCTGATGGCCACAAAGACATGGGCCTGTCCCATCACAGCAGATACAGGACACTGGCTAGAGCAGGCCCTGGAGCCCGCTGCTGTCCTGGAGGCCTTGGGGAGGCCCAGTGTTCCCGGGGTGGAAGAAGTAGGGGGCAGCTTGACGTAGTGGCTGTTGATCAGTTGATATGGAAGTACGTCATTTTATTAACAATTGAGAAAGCAGTGCTGTGCAATTCCATTCAATGCCAGTGATGCTTATGGCTGTTTTTATGAGTTCTGTCATTTTCAAATGAGCAAGAGGAAGCCTCTAAGGGGGTTTAAGCAGGGACTGACGTAACCAGATCTGTGTTTTCCCAAAGGGAGAGAGGGGGAAAAAACCATTTGTTATTTTTTTAAAAAGATAATGCAAAAGCATCATTCCACAATTCTCTTGTAATGAAAAAAATAAATGCAAACTTAAGCAAATCCATCATTCTGAAAGAATATCCTGCGTCTGCCTTTTCCTTCCTGGGAGACTCTCACGAGGTCCTGTCCTTCAACCGTTGCTCACACTGCCGCCTGGTACCTCTTGTGACCAGGGCTGCAAATCTCCAAGACAACTGGAGCAGGGTGGGAGAGCTCAGCCAGGAAGCAGTTTCTCTGTTTGAGGCTAATCAGCTTACATTGTGCTTGAAATTGCTGTCACCTTGGCCTTGTTGGCAATTTTCCCTCTTCAGCAAACCGGTTTTCTTGTTGAATGAATTAATTTTTATAAAATCTCAGAGATAGGGCATATCGAGTGAACACTGACCAGATATGGCTTATGTATAAAACCAGGGCACTACAAATGGCAAAGTCACATGGTCTCCAAGTTCATGGCTTTGCCTTGCCTCACTCACCTTCATCCTGCCTCTCTTCAGCACACAGGGCACCTACTATGTGCCAGTTGTAATGGCTCACCAGACAGTGCTGCCAGAGTGTTCCTGGGTCCCACATTCCTTTTTTTTTTCTCTTTTAATGTTTCCTTTCACCACTCCATGTGTGATGGTGGAAAGTTTTGCTTATGAGCAGCAGTTTGGTGTTATAAAAGAAAGCAGTCAGTCCCCCAAACGCTACACCGCCATTACTTATGGCCATCCCATCGTAGAAGTCACCAACCTCTGAACTGCAGTCGCCTCCCCTATGGAATGGCAAGAACCTAATTATACCTGTTGGGAGAGAATGGAACAGGCTCACACCACCTTGTATAGCCCCTTCCAGTTCTCAGATCCACGAATCTCTCAGAAACTCTGCAACAGGGAAATTATGTGGCTCGTTTTGGATCCATCTGGGGAAAGATGACATACTCAGAGAAGTATGTGACTTCTTTTTTAAAAATTTCAAGCTGCATTTGGAATAGCTTCTTTTATTCCCTGTAATGCAGAGAATTACCATGCAGCTCTAGTGCCACATCATGGCTTACAGACAAAACTCCCCACGATGTGTCTTGAGTCATGAAGACGTTGATAGAGCTGCTGTGTTTGTTGACTTGGGTAGGATGAGAGAACACCTGAGTGGGTGACCCTGAAATGGCTCCTCTATTCCTCTGGTATTAGGTGTTCATCCAGAAGCTACAGGATCAGTGTTCAGGGCCGGCTTCTTCCTAAGTTCATCTTTCTCTATTTAAAAATCTCAGAATTCTAGAGATGGAAGAGAGTATTTTCTCTTTTTGTTTGTTTGTTTGTTTGTTTGAGACGGAGTCTCACTCTGTCGCTCAGGCTGGAGTACAGTGGCACGATCTTGGCTCACTGCAACCTCTGCCTCTCATGTTCAAGAAATTCTCCTGCCTCAGCCTCCTGAGTAGCTGGGACTACAGGCACATGCCACCACGCCCAGCTAATTTTTGTATTTTTTTAGTAGAGATGGGGTTTCGCCATGCTGGCCAGGATGGTCTCCATTGCTTGACCTCGTGATCCACCTGCCTCGGCCTCCCAAAGTGCTGGGATTACAGGCGTGAGCCACCACACGCAGCCCTATTTTCTCTTATTCAGATAAAAAAAAACAGAGGCCCAGGGGAAAAAACGAGTTGCAGACATTCACACCGTGAGTATGTGGTCGATCAGAAATAGGAACCCATCTGGTGGGCCTTGAGCTATTCCAGTGATCCCCCACCCCATTGTCCTGTCCCTCGGAAGTCCATGGGTGAAGAAAACCAGGGGCTTCAGGCTGTCAGAAATAGCCATGGAAACTACTTAGGACATCTTGAATTCCAAATATCATACACGTTAAAGCTAAGGATCTTCCCCACTCAACGCATATTTAATCTAATCAGATTATTATTTTTCTTCTTTGGAGTTAAGATAGAGAAGCCTTGTGGGTTTTCCCTCATGGGCTTGTCTCAAAGCTTAGCCCAGCAATGTGGACCCTAGTCTCTGCTACTATCCGTGCCGCTTTCCAGAACTCAGCCTCTTGCCAGAACTCCTCTTCTATGAACCTTGGGTTTGTTCAAGAAGAGTTTCGAGGCCTGAGAAGCATTTCTTCTATAGCATTGGGACGGCTCCCACCTCCAGGCCCCAGCAGCCTGAGCCCTACAGTGGCCACCTCATCTCACTGTCTCCATTGTAAAGAGCTGCACCTATCCTTATATCTGCCAGCAAGCAGGCCACGTGGAGGTGGAAGGCATCAGAGGAGGCAGAGGAGCCCTGCATTGTCTGCATGCTTCGGGCGCAGGTTTCCTAGGAGGAGAGATGGAAGGTTGCAGAGTGGAATGGACAGAAAACGAGGCAGTGATTCAGGAAAAAATAATAGCAGCTGATTTTCATCTGGGTACTAGCCTTATGACCTTGAGCAGTGGCTTAACCCTGCTGAGCCTCAGTTTCCTCATCTGAAGAGCAGGCTTGACACTCACTAACTGCTGACTTCTCTCAAGGGGGAAAATGGGGAGAGATCACTCTCATGTCCTGTGCCTTCCCTGTTAGCATCCTCAGTCTGAGAGAAGTTGGTCTGTTCTTGGTCCATCCCTTTTGTCTGGCTAGCTATATTGCCATTCTTCTGTTGTCACGGGAACATTCCAAAGGATGAATGAAGGGTATGGGATCAAGCAGAGGCAAACATGAGCAAGAGCAAGCATGCAGATTAAGATACAAACTTATCCTGACCCAGTCCTGTGAGTGGAAAATACCACACAATGGGATAGAAACCAAATCACCCTGACATACAATCAGATACTGTGGTGTAGGTCAAAGGGTAGGCCAAAAGGCTTGGTTTCTTTTTCTTTCCTTTTTCCTTTTCTTCTTTCTTTCTTTTGCTTTCTTTCTTTTCTTTTGCTTTCTTTCTTTTCTTTTTCTCCTTCCTTCCTTCTTTCCTTTCCTTTTTCTTTCTTTCCTTTTTCTCCTTCCTTCCTTCTTTCTTTTCTTTCCTTCTTTCTTTCTTTCCTTTCCTTCTTTCTAAAAACAGGTTGTTGCAAAATGAAAGAAAACAGGAACACATTGTTTCTTTTTGATTGATTAAGTTAATTGGACATGTCAAACTTTTTACTTGTCAGCATCTGAAATTCCCTTGAAGCTAATAAGAACTTTCTTCTGGATAACGGTTTCATGAAGATAATACATCAGGTTATGAAAGGCACATTGGTTTTAGAGTTAAACAAATGTGCACTTGGAGCCTTGCTCTGCTAACTTCCTGACTGTGTGACTTGGAAAAGTGACTTATTAGTCTGAGTTTTTCAACTGTCATGTGGCGATAATGATTTTAGAGGGCATGGTTGTGGTAGTCACGACTCAGTTTCACCAATTCGCCTTCAGGGACCAGATTTCACTTCCCCTCCCTTTGAAGTTAAATGTGGCCATGTGACTTGCTGTGGCAAATGGAATGTGACTTCTCTTTTTAAATGTTTGTTTTTTTTTTTTAAAGCTGGTAGCTGCTTTAAGACTCAATGTACAAATCATCGTGTTCCTTCCCACTGGTGCTAGGGTTGTAGAATCCCTGGTTAGCCTGGGTCTCAGAGGACTGTGATCTGTAAGCACTCCCACCATTCTTTGAATGTAAAGCATCAAATCTCCCACTGAGATTTGAGTTTGTTACTGCAGCAAAACCTAGCATATCATGACTGATATAATGGTTGATACAATAAACTATGATGACATTTGTAAATACAACTTGGCAATGGTAAAGTGATCAGAAAGCCTTGTTATTTTAGTGTTCAGAGGTGATTGTGCTGATTAGCAGGCCCAAGTTAAGGGATAAATTCCTGCATGGGTCAGGCAGGCTGCAAATTTACCCCAGATCATTTTTCTCCACCAGGGGCGAGAATCAGGAAAATCTGAAAAAACTCCCCCAACAGATCTGCCATGGTACCCAAATACCAGTTCTGCCTTTGAGATAAAGGCCAATCTGTGTACTGAAGGCGGGAGCTTAGGGAAATTCATCAGGCTCTGGGAGTGGAGAATACTCAGGAATGGTGGGAGGCACAGTAGTGGGAGTGGTCTTGAAGAGCAGCCGTGTAGAACTGAGGCCTGCATCACGGTGGAAAGTCCTTGCAATGTGAAGGTTAAGCACACCGTGCACGAGATCCCTGGCCCTCTTCTCTCACCATGATACACACCCTGTCCTCCCATAATAATTTTCTCCTGTAGACCTTCCACAACAATTTATTCCAAGTCATTCTTTAAGCCACCCAAGTCTGACCTCTGACCCTCACCTCCAGGCTCCCATTTCCTGGATATTTTGGCAGGTGCTCCAAGTGCAATGTGTTACGGATAGAACATATCACTTCCTGTCCCACCCCCCAAACCCACTTTCCTATTCCATACTCCATATCTGGATGAGGAGCTATCATCTTCCCAATCATTCAATCTCAACATCTCAAGAGGGTTCATGGCCCTGGAATGCTCTTTTTTTCTCTATTAATATGAAAGGGGAAAATGCAAGCCAGAAAAACAATTGAAGGCATTGTGCAGGCCAGGTGAGGTTGTGGTTCAACCTTGGTGTGAATTTGTTCTTTTGAGAATTCGTCTTTGGGTGGAATGCCTCTAATTGTGGATTCAGAAAATAGGATGAAATTTAGAGGAAAGAAAATAGGATAGTGTAGTGTGATAAGAAGTATATTTGGTCTTTGTCCGTGGTCCTGGCACAGAGAATCTAAAACCCTTGGAATTTCCTCAGTCATGAGGTGTCCTTTCTTATTCTTAAGGAGCCCCTTTGGAGCACACCTGAGTTTATGCTAATGAGGTAATTTAGGGTAGGACCCCAGATAGCCTCAGGATGGGACTCAACACCAGAAAAACTAAGGGATTAGAAGGTTGAAACTTTCAGCCCTACCCACTGACGTCCAGGAATGGGATGGGAGGAAATTAAATTCTATAAAAACTCTGGGAGAGAGGAGTACCCCAATTCCACAGGGACAAAAGCTCCTATGCTTGGGACCCTTCTAGACCTCACCTAAGTCTTCATCTGTATCCTTTATAATAAACGAGTAAATGGCCTGAGTTCTGTGAGCTATCCCAGCAAAGTATTGAACCTGAGGAGGTGGGTAGGGGGAACCCCAATTTACAGCTGGTTGGTCAAAAGTACTAGAGACCTGGGCTTGTGAGTGACATCTGAAGTAGAGGCTGAACACTAAAACTAAAATCCTAAGCTCCTCCCCAGCTGAACAGACCCCCTCTTGGCTAAGGGGACCCTAGAAAATCCTTAAAAATGGAATTCCCAGCATGACACAAAGGGAGGTGATATATCCCCACCCTTTTGGAGTTTAGGCACAACTGACCACCATTAATGTTAAAATACAGATCATAAGACTAACAAAACAGATTCCTTGTGACTATAAGATATCGAATTATAAAGAGGACATAAGGCCATGCTGGACAAGGCCTAAGTCACTCACCCCTATGGGTCACTCTGACCTGGAATATCGGTTCACATACTTCCTTATCTTAACTTAAGACATTCTTTTCTGTTGACTCCAAATTTTTACACAAAGCTCTACTCCTTTAAGCAATTGCAAATTAAAGAATCTCTGAATCCACCTATAACCTGTAAGCTCCCACTTCAAGATATCACACCTTTTCAGGCCGAACCAATGTATACCTTCCATGTATGAATTTATGTCTTCGCCTATAACTCCTGCCTCCCTAAAATTTATACAACCAAACTGTAATCTGACTGCCACAGACACACTTTCTCAGGACCTATTGAGACTGTGTTCTCTAGGCCATGGTCACTCATATTGGCTCAGAATAAACCTCTTTAAAATATTTTCAGAGTTTGGTTTTTCAATTAACAGGGCACTCTTGTGAGACTGAGACCTAACCCTGTGGGAACTAATGCTTAGCTCCAGGTAGACAGTGTCAAAATCGAATTAAATTGTAGGGCATGCAGCTGATGGCAGCAGAATTGGAGAACTGCTTGGGGTGGAAAAAAAGCCCCACATGTTTGCTGTCAGAAGTATTGTGTGAGCGAAGAGAAACAGTCTGTTTTCTCCAGATGGATTGCCTAATCCTTTCCGGCCATATAATAAAGAGTTATTGCTGGTCAATAAGTTTTGATTTTTATGAAACTTTGCGGGGGTGGGGGGACAATAAATACCATACATATAAACAAATATATCATTCCCCACATAGCAAATGATTGATGATTTAAAAAGCAAAAGGAGAGCCTTATTCCAGAAAAGATGGAATAAGAAAGGACACACTAAATGTAACTATAAATCCTGGACAGAATGGATGGAGGAGCTATCTGAGAGTTCTGAAACACAAATCATAGCAGGTGGCTTTGGGAAGAAGACCAGAATTCAAAGTCCCACTAAATCAGTAGTGAATTTGCCTTCTTTTCCCTTTCAGTATCAGCCAGCCTAGACTAAAAGGCAGCCAGAAAGCTGGAAGTGTGCACCAGAGGAAGAGAGAAAGAGCTGCAAGAGAAGTCCTCTCTAAAAAACAAGAAAGGAGATTCTGAAGAGTCAGAGAAAGAGTGGGGTGCAGGGGAACCCCCGGTTTTTATTTTTTCTTCCTTCTTTCCAGCCTCAGCCCACAGGCAATATTGTAGCAGCAGTGGTGGTGGCAGAGGCTGAGGGGGTGGGAGTGGAGCTGGGCAGTCATCTAAGACTCCAAGAGAGGGGAATTATTCGGTTTGACTGGAGGAGCACTGTTCACAAGAGTGTGTGGCAAATCTTTCTTCTTTTTTTTTTTCACCTTTCTCCTCCTGCCACTTGACTCCAAACACAGAAACAGTCACGGTAAGTGTGGCAGAGCAGAGAAACTGAAGCCCAAGCTTGCTCACTGGAGGGCTAAAAAGGGAGGCCCCAAGGAGCCAGAGGGTGTTGGGGAGATCACAGAGAGTAGGGAGCTTAAGACAGAAATCCCACAAACTTATGTTTTAGCTCCTGGGCTCACCTCCAGGCTACACATGTATGGATCTGATCCTAAACACCATACCGCATGTTTGGAGAACTGAAACTGCAAGGTAGACCCCAGTCCAGACCCATGACTGGCCACTGGGTGGCACACACACAGGACTGATTGAATAGCACTGCACTCTGAAATCAGAAATGATATTGAAACCACAGCCCAAGAGACAGGTTTGGACTTGCAAAAATAATATAATCTGTTTCATTTCCTGCTTCAAAAAAAAAAAGCCTTCTTTTTAGGATTTAAATCAGACCTGGGGTCCTGTAATATTCAAAATGTCTAGGATATAATCCCAAATTACTCAGCATATGAAGAACCATGAAAGTCTCAACTGACAAGGAACGAGACAATCAACAGACACTAACCCTGAGAAGATACAGATGTTAGAATTATCAAACATTTTTTAAAGCAGCAATTATAACCATGTTCCATAAAGTAAGGGAAAGTGCTCCTGAAACAAATGGAAATACAGAAATTCTCGGGGAAAAAAAAGAAGATATAAAAACAGGCCTAATGGAGTGCCTCACACCTGTAATCCCAGCACTTTGGGAGGCCAAGGTGAGTGGATCACCTGAGATCAGGAGTTCGAGATCAGCCTGGGCAACATGGTGAAACCCTGTCTCCACTAAAAATACAAAAAATTAGCTGGGCATGGTGCCGGGCATCTGTAATCCCAGCTACTCAGAAGGCTGAGGCAGAAGAATCTCTTGAACCTGGGAGGTGGAGGTTGCAGTGAGCTGAGATCACATCATTGTACTCCAGCCTGGGCAACGAAAGCAAAACTGTCTCAAAATTTAAAAAGAAAGGAAGATATCAAAACAAACCAAATTGAAATATTAGAACAGAAAAAGAGGACACTAACTTAAATTTCAGATTCACTGGATGAAAATTAACTTAAAGATAGATCAATAGAAATTATCTAATCTGAACAACAAAGGAAAGAAAATTGAAAAAGAAACCCAGCAGAACCTTAGGGGCCTGTGGGAAAAAAATACCAAAAAGTTTAATATTTGTGTCATTACACTCCTAGAAGGAAAAGAAAAAGGGTGTTGAATGGGAAAAAAATATTTTAAGAAATAATAGTGGAAAAACTTATCACATTTCACAAAAGACATGAACATGGAAATTGAAGAAACTCAGTGAATCCCAAACAGGATAAAATCAAAGACATCCATACATTATAATCAAACTTATGAAAACTATTAAAATAAAGAAAATATCCTGAAAGCAACCAAAGATAAATGACTCATTTCAGGCAGAGAAACAATGATTTAAATGACTGTGCATTTCTCATCAGAAACCATGGAAGCGGGAGGGAAGTAGAATAACATTTTTAACACAGAGAAAGAAAAGAGCTATTGGCCCTGCACAGTGGCTCATGCCTGTAATCCCAGCGCTTTGGGCGGCCAAGGGGGCGGATCACCTGAGCTCAGGAGTTCGACACCACCCTAGGCAACATGGTGAAACCCTGTCTCTACTAAAATACAAAAAATTAGGCAAGCATGGTGGCACAAACCCATACTCCCAGCTACTCGGGAGGCTGAGGCACGAGAATCGCTTGAGCCCGGGAGATGGAGGTTGCAGTGAGCTGAGATCATGCCACTGCACTCCAGCCTGGGCTACAGAGTGAGACTCTGTCTCAAAAAAAAAAAAAAAGAAAACTATCAATCCAGAATTTTATATCCAGTGGAAACATCTTTCACGAATGAAAATGAAATAAGGACATTCTCAGATAAAGAGAAAGTAAGAAAATTCCTTGATATCAGGCTTGTTCTATAAGAAATGCTAAGGAGAATTCTTCAGACTACAAGGAAATTAAATCAGAGGGAAACTTTAACAATAGTAATGAAATAAGAGCAAATGAAATGGTAGATACCTGAAAAAATATAATAGAATTTAAGTTCTTTGAAATATGTGAAAGCACAAATTGTAACATTGACTGATGGAATTTTCAATGTATGTAGTCATCATAATACATAATACTATGAAGACTACATAAAGAGGGGATGCCAAAGCTACCCATATGGTGAGAAGATTTCCGTACTCCACTTGAAATTGTAAAATATAATAGTAATATATAGTAGACCATATACTGTAATCTCTAGAACATCTACTAAAAATTTTTTTCCGGAGATATAGTAAAAATATCAATAGAAAATTAAAATAGAAGACAAAAATATTCAAATATTTCAGAAGAAAGTAGGAAAGGGAAAATGAAAATCAGAAGAAACAAACATAAAATATATGATAAAATGGTGATCTAAGTACAAACATATCAATTTTATTTTATTTTTTATTTTACTTTTTATTTTTATTTATTTATTTTTTTGTGTGACAGCATCTCACTGTGTCACCCAGGATGAAGGGTAGTGGTGTGATCATGGCTCACTGCAACCTTAAACCTCCCAGGCTCAGGTGATTCTCCAACCTCAGCCTCCAGAGTAGCTGAGACCACAGGTGTGCATGCCACCATGGCTGGCTATTTTTGTGTTTTTTTGTAGAGACAGGGTTTTGCCATGTGGCCCAGGCTGATCTCAAACTCCTGGGCTCAAGTGATCCATCTACCCTAGCCTCCCAAAGTGCTGGAATTACAGTCATGAGCCACTGCACTCAGCCCTCAATTCTTACACTAAATTTAAATGGTATAAACACATAAATGATATAAATATTAGATATCTGTTTCCATGTAACAAATTATCACAAACTTAGCTTAAAAGAACATATGTTTATTATCTCAGTTTCTGTGGGTCAGGAATGCAGGCATGGCTAAACTAGGTCCTCTGCCCCAGGGTCTTTCATGAAGCTACAACCAAGGTGTTGGCCAGGGCTGAGGTCACAGTTGAAGGCTTTACTGGGGAAAAATCTGATTCTAAGCTTGCATGCACAGTTGTTGAGACAATTTCATTTCTTTTGGGCTGTTGGATTGAAGGCCTCAGTTTCTTGCCATGTGAGCCTCCCCAACATGGCAACTTACTTCATCAAAGCCAGCAAGAGAGAGAGTCTATGGAGAAAACTGCTAGCAAGACAGAAGTTACAATCTTAGATAGCATAATCACAAAAGTGACATTCCATCACCCTTACCATATTCTATTGGTTGGAAACAACTCACAGGACCTCTCCACACCTGTTCATACTTAAGGAGTGGAGATTAAGCAACAATATAAATCCAAGAGGTAGGACTCAATAGAGGCCATTTTGGAGTCTGTCCACCAGACCTACCAGTTAAAAGACAGAGACTGAATGAATTCAAAGCAAACAAACAAAGAAAACTAAGACACAACTACATACTGCCTAAGAGAAACTCACTTTATTATGTTTTAACTTTTTGAGACAGTATCTCAATTCAAAACAAACAAAGAAAACTGTCACCCAGGCTGGATGACTGTATGTGGCACAATCACAGCTCACTGCAACCCCGACTTCCTGGGCTCAGGTGATTCTTCCACCTCTGCCTCCCAATGGAACCACAGGTGTGTGCCACCACGACCAGCTAATTTTTGTATTTTTGTAGGGAAGGGGTTTCACCATGTTGTCCAGGCTGGTCTCAAATCCCTGGGTTCAAGTGATCTGCCCCTCTTGGGCTCCCAAAGTGCTGGGGTTACGAGTATGAGCCACCATGCCCAGCAAAACCCACTTTAAATATAATAATATATCTATGATCAGAATAAAAATTAAAATATGGAAAGAAAGCTAAACCATATAAACACTAATCAAAAGAAACCTGGAATATAATTTTATTATTAAAATCAACTTTAGAACAAGGAAAATTACCAAGGATAAAGAGGACACATTGCATGATAATAAAAAGAGCCAATTCACTGTGAAGACATAGCAATCCTAAATGTACGTATACCTAACAATAGAATTTCAGAATACAAAATCCAAAAACTGATAGAACTGAATGGAGAAATGACAAGCCCATAGAGTTGGAGACATCAAAGCTGTCCTCTCAGTAACTGATAGTATAAGTAGACAGAAAATCAGCAAAGACATTGAAGAACTGAGCAACATCACCAACTAACTGATTCTAATGGACATTTACAGGTCCACCCAATGGCAGAATACACATTTCTTTCAAGTGTACATGGAACATTTTGGGCATCTGATGCACAATACAACTCTTCCCTAGACCGCCAGGAGACAAGGTCTGTGGCCAGAGAAATAGAAAAGTGGTGGTCACGGGGTGGAGTAGGAGGCATTTTCTTACTTCACCCTCTAACCCATCCCTGACTCTCTTAAAGGTCGCTGTGAGACCATGGTGAGTGCAAAGTGAAATGAAAAGGTAGTTCTCATTGTAATCCAATTGCAACCAGTTTAAACAATTGAGAACAAATTTTATTTGCATACAAGTATTCAAGCAAGTTTGATTGGATCAGACCTGGATTTTAGGCTTGCAGATGTCTGATTTTGAAACACAAAATCCAATATTTTCTGCCTGGGAAATACATATATTTTTAATGTAGTTAATATAAATTACCTTTCCACTTCAGTTTGACTATTAATTGCATTGTAACTTAACTTGTATTCTTATTGAGTCTCTACATGTTTTCTTCCACTTCTGTACTAGTTTACCATTTGGATGAGTATATTATATATCAGTCCAGGTGGCTCCCAGGCAGTCAACATAATTCTGCATTCATTTTCGTGCTGCCCATCAGCCAGGAAGTTGCAACTAAGTAAAAATGATGAATGTCCCTATATCCAATGATGATCTAGTTCATAAATTTTTTAAATAAAAAATGTGGGGCCAGGTGCAGTGGCTCAAACCTGTAATCATAGTACTCTGGGAGACCAAGGTGGGCCAATCACTTGAGCCCAGCAGTTTAAGACCAGCCTGGATAATATGGCAAAATCCTGTCTCTACAAAAATACACAAATTATGAAATCATGTCTCTACAAAAATACAAAAATTACAAAATCCCATCTCTACAAAAATACAAAAAACCTAGCTGGGTGTGGTGGCATGGGTCTATAGTCCCAGCTACCAAGAGGCTGAGGTGGGAGGATCACCTGAGCCCAGGAAGATAAGGTTGCAGTGAGCCATGATCGCGGCACTCCAGCCTGGGTGACAGAGCGGGACCCTCTCTCCCAAAAAAAAAAAAAAAAAAGGTGAAATAATTTTTATTGGAAAGTTATATTCAGGTTATAGAAGAACCGTTCCACAGCTCACATAATCAACATATTTACCATAAAAGCAGCACTGCCTTGGGACACAGTGTGTTCACAGATCTGGAGAAACAATTTCTCTTTGAAAATGTGTCCTATTGTGGGTCTGGCTCCTATGAAGTAATGCAAGTGTATTGTCCCTATGAAAAAAGATGTTTCCCCAAAAACATCACCACGAGGAGGTCAGCACTGGGCATGAAGTTTATTCCCACAGAGGGAAGCTCATATCTAGATAATTGGGGAAAAAATTTTTTGGCAAAAAACTTGCCTCAGTTTCATTAAAACTTACGACAGTCATCAGTGTAAGAAATAATTTTAGTGTCAAGAGAATAATCTATAGAGCAATGAACATTACAGATTGTGTGCTGAATCAGGAAAGAGTTTGCTTTGGACATATATATATACATCTTTCTGTGACCTATGAAAGCAAATGTAAATTATAAGATATAATGTATAACAACATCTATAACCTATCTGTCTCTTTCTTCCCCCTCAATAAATAGGCTTCTTTGTTGTCTCATTTGGTTGGTTTTGTTTTGTTTTTTTCGAGACAGAGTCTCGCTTTGTCACTCAGGCTGGAGTGCAGTGGTGCTATCTTGGCTGACTGCAACCTTGACCTCCTAGGCTCAAGCAATCCACCAACCTTAGCCTCCAGAGTAGCTGGGACCACAGGCATACGCCACCACTATCTGGCTAATTTTTGCATTTTTTGTAGATACGGGGTTTCACCGTGTTGCTCACACTGGTTGCGAACTCCTGTGCTCAAGCAATCTGCCCGCCTCAGCCTCCCAAAGTGTTGATATTACAGGCGTGAGCCACCGTGCCCAGACTTTCCCCTCAATAAATAGTTAATAATATATTTTTGAAGCTATTTAGCAATGCTGCCAGGTTGATCTGGTTTAAACTATTCAAAGCTGGTCGAATAGTTTCAATAGCTTTTCCCAAACAAAGGAAAAGCTATTGAAATCAGAGCTGATTTGATCCAGTTTGAATCAGCCTATTTTGACAAATGTGACTTTAAACCATTTTAATTTCGTTAGGATCTGTTTGCTCTACTAAGAATCACTTTACACTGTTTTCCCCTAATACAAAGCAATATCACTTGCCTGAATCCAGTTTCCTCCTTCTGAACTGCTGTGATTCAATTCACGTTGGTTTGATCCAGTAAGGACAAGTTAGATGCAGGCTTATCTGGTCTCGATCAGCAGGAACTGCTTGGAATCTGATGTGTGTGTCAGTTTGGGACTGTTTTATCCTGTTTGAGCTGGCTTTACCCAATATGATCCAGGAAGGTTGGCTTGACCTGATTAGAACCAATTTAAGCAGGTTTTAACCAACTTCGAATCAGTTTGCCTCTTAAAAAACCAGTTGGCTTTCCTTAGAAATTTGATGTTTGGAATGGCTTAGCTCACCTGAGCCTATTGTGAACCACACTGAGTGAGGTTACATCAGCTAGAACTCTTCCATCTGGTCTGAAACACAAAAATGTGGAAATGCTAGAAGGCCAGATTACAAGAGGGTTAGAGTATAAAGGAGGTGGGAGAAAATGGAAGGTATTGCATTTATACTCATCTAGATACATGTTGAAAGAGAAACTCAGGGTCAAGAGATGATTTTTTGTTGGTTTGTTTTTAAATATGGAGAAAGGTCCCCAGAGAGATAAGAGGGCACAGACTAGAGGGACTGGGTTGGAAACCAAGCAGGATCAAATGTATATTGTAATTACCTTAGGGGATTATATTGAAATGGTAATGGTTAGTGCTAATATAAAACAAAATTATTATTATAAAAGAAAATAAATATTAGTGCTAATATAAAAGAAAATTTTTATCTTTTATCACAGAACTATAACTTTGGTTAAACAATGTATGTAACTGATTATATTCTTCTGACAATTCTATCAAATTTCCAAGAGTTACAGTTTTCTCCCCTCCCCCAGGACATTTGGAGAGCACATGGACATCTGTGTCCTGGCCTCACAGTACCTCCCTCATCCCCACAGAAAGAGGAAGATGAGAGAAGGGAGGGAGGCCTTTGGCAGCCAAGGGAAGACGTTTCAGGAGTTCATGAAGCACCATCCCCCACCCCCAGTGAAGACCCTACCAGAAGGTCTTATGCTCTGAGCTATATTGAGTGACTGCCTCATTACCATTCCCTACTGTTATGTGGCAAGTGTCAGGGCTGTGGCAAAGTTCAGGCTATCATCATTGGCCCCTTCAATAGACTGACCCTAGCATTAGGGCAACCATATGTCCGTGTCTGCCCAAGACAATCCTGGTTTACATCTGAGGCCCCTGTGTCACTATTAATAGTGACCTCCTTTCACTCTCAAAGTTGTTCCAGTTTCGGCAATGAATTATATGATCAAAGGCCCCATCTCCTTTCATCTGTCTGTCTCTCATTTTTTCCCTTCCATAGAGATTTTATCCATCCCCACAGCTTAAAATTCTTTCCCTCTGAAGATAACTACTGAATTTTCATCTCTGTCTTTTTTCCCTGAGTCCACATTTTCCGCTTGGATACTGAAACAGTCACCCTCTCAGTGCTGGTGGAAATGACACAAACTGACAAGTATTGATTTAGCCTCATTCCTGTCACTCACTCCTGCCACCCAGAAAAGTGTCACTGAGTATTTATTGTATGCAGCCCCAACACTAAAGAAAGATCAGAAATATTTGTTCCCATGGTGGAAAATAAAGGGCTATTTGCCCATGTCGCCAGGCTTCCTCTGGAAAGCATCTGGGAATCATTCCAGAAATTCCATTTCCAGGTGTGTTTTTCTTTAAGGAAATATTGTGGAGCAGAGAAGGAACACACTGTGCAGGTGTCATTGGCTGTGGGCGTTGCTATGGCAGATCAGCCTTATTACTGAATAGCAAAGGAAGGAGTCACCAGGAAAACACAACATGAACAGGCAGAGTGCACACGCCGTGGCCTCAGGAAGCCACAATCATGTGGCTGACATGGTTCCAGAGTGTGGCACTAGGGAGACTAACTTCTGAGCTGCAGATTCACAGCATGGCCATGCAGGCAGGGAAGATGTGCTCTACTGCAGGATCAAGGGGCAAGCCCATATTTCCTCTTGATTCTGGGACTCCCTCTTGAGACTGATTTGCTCCAATGTTAGCTCTTGAGAGAACTGGGGTCCCTGCCTTCTTGGGGAGCCTGAAAAGAAGTTTTGCTGTCTGGGCATCACAGCAGCTGGAGTGTACAGGAGACAGGTCAGCAGCTGCGGTCAGCAGAGGCACACACGCCAGCCCCTGGAGATGGGTGGCTTGTCCTGAGCCAAAGCTGGGCTGGTTTATAAACAGCACCTGTGAAAAGAAGAGGGCTGACTCCAGTGGGACATTCCTGAACCATGTGCACCTATTCACCTAGGAGAAGGAATGGCTGGAGTTGCATCTATCTTTCTGTTTATGAAATACGGGCCCAACTCCAGTGACAACATAATTTTTAGACCATTTAGTGGAATAATGAAAGTCAAAAGATAAAAGAGAACTTACATGGAATGCCCCACTGCATGCTTAGCTCTCTGCTAGGTGCATTACAGAAAAGAGCTTATTGAATTCTTATGCAAACCCCTGAGGATGAATGGCCGCTGACCTGGAGTCTTGATAGCCAGGTACTTAATTCACCTCCCTGAGCCTCAGTTTTTGTGTGTGTGAAGTGGGCTGACCCTACCTAACCAGTGTCTATTGCAGAATGATTGAGGACACTGAATGAAATTTTGGCCGAAGCTGTGCCCTTCCAGCTCACTGAGATGTAATTTAACCTATGTTTGGGGGAAGATGGTCTGGTTCTTGGGATGTGACTCCTGGACATGGTTTGTTTCCATAGGTGATGCAGATTTAGGAAAAGAAGTCCACCTGGGGTCAGGTTTCCCCAAAGGCAGATCCTGAGATGAGGATTCCAGGACATATCACTTACTTGAGAGGTGAGCTCAGGAAGCATGGGGAGACAGCAAGGGGGTGAGGCTGGGAAGGAAGGAGACTCCATACATGGTGTGTTCTTGGGAGGGTTACTTTTGTGGGCAACAGGGGCTCAGTCCCCCTAAGGACCCTCTAGGAAACTGTGCAACCACCCTCAGAGTGGCGCCACTGAGAGGGGTGGAGCAGGGGGTTTTATTCACCAACTCCTGTCCCTCGAGGTAGAGGCTCACTCCGACAGCCTTAACTTACCTGCACCCCGGCCTGAGGAACTGTTTGCAGGCAACCTCTAGGGCATGCCCAGGGCATGAGGTTGGGGGACAAAAATGCCTGCGAAAGAGAGTCCCCCCAACTTCCAGAAAAGGAGAGGGAGAAGGCAGAGGAAGGTGAAGGTGGAGAGTTAAGACATCTGGAAAACATGTGGCGTCTGCCCTACATCAAAGCTGAAACCTGGAAGATTAGAAATTTGGGCTTCCAGGATAGAGTGCTTCTCCCCTCTTCCACTCATACTCCAGCACCCTCCTGTCCAACCACTCCACTTGCAATAGGCACCCATTTACAGAGTAGAGCGTGGGAGAATTGGAGGCTAGTTCAGTGCTGTTACACAGTGAAAGGAGCACTTATGGTGCCTCATGCAGCAGTCATTAGCAGGGAATCTTAAACTGATGTCACTGGGACTTTCACTGGTAGGCTGCTGTCATTGGGGGCAGTATAATCCTGTGGTTATGAGCAGGAGTTTTGGAGTGAGACCAAACTGGGGTCAAGGTCTAGTTCCGTACCTTGTTAACTATATAAACTTAGGCAAATTACTTCATCATCTATGTATTTATCTATTTATTTTTAGAGAGAGGATCTCACTCTGTCACCCAGGCTAGAGTGCAGTGGTGCAACCATAGCTCATTGCAGTCTTGAACTCCTGGGCTCAAGTAATCCTCCCAGTTCAGCCTCCCAAGTAGCTGGGGCTACAGACACAGACTGCTGTGCCCAGCTAATTAATTTTTTTTGTTTTTGTAGAGGCAGGGTTTCCTTATGTTGCCCAGGCTGGCCTCAAAGTCCCAACCTCTAGCCATCCTCCTGCCTTGGCCTCCCAAAGTGCAGGAATTACAGGTGAGAGCCCCTACACTTGGTCATTACTTCATCTTTTTATGCTGAAGTTTCCTCATCTGTAAAACTGGGTAAAATAATATTAAACTTGTTATAGAACTGCTGTGAGAGTTAAATGAGATAATTCTCATATCACAGTATCTGACACATAATGAACACTCAATAAATTCTGGCTAATATTCTCACTCATTCCACAAATATTTATTGAGTATTTTCTGTGTGCCAGGCCCTATTTCAGGCACCAGTGATACACCAATGAATTGAGATAGATTCAATCTAATTTGTCATAAAATTTAGATTCTATTGTCTTAAAGACAGACAATAAACAAGAAAATAAGTTGATAACTAACCATTATCATTTCAGATAATAATATGGTTTGGATGTGTGTCCCCTGCAAATCTCATGTTGAAATGTAATCCCCCATGTTGGAGGTGGGGCCTGTTGGGAGGTGACTGGATCATGGAGGCAGATTTCTCATGACTGTCTAAGAATCCCCTTAGTGACGAGTGAGTTCTTCCTCAGTTAGCTCACGTGAGATCTGCTTGTTTAAAAGAGTCTGGGACCTCCCTCTTCTCTCCTCTTGCCCCCACATCTCACCGTGTGACGCACCTGCTCTCCCTGTGCCTTTCACCATGATTGGATGCTTCCTGAGGCCCTCACCAGGAGCAGATCCCAGCACCATGCTTCCTGTCCAGCCTGCAGAACTGAGAGCCAATTAAACCTCTTTTCTTACTAAATTACTCAGCCTCAGGTATTTCTTTATTGCAATGAAAAAGAAGACAAACACAGGTAATAATAAGTGTTTGAGCAGAGATCTAAAGAAGTGAGGACGCGAGGATCCTGGGGACAGCATTCTAGGAAGTGGGTGCAGGAAATATGAAAGCCATGCAATGAGAATACTTTATTCTCATAAATAAAGTGGCTTATGAGTACTTGCTAGAAAGAGTACAAAATATAGTAATAGATGAAAGAGGAATTGGAGGTTGAAAAGAGATTTATTGATTTGCTAATTGTTTAATATAATATAGGATGTTATTGCATGTTAGTATGCCAATGGAATGAACTACAAGAAACAGGAAAATCAATGATACAAAGAAAGATGTCAAGTCCTTGAATAGGAAAGAGGGCTAGGGCCCTGTGTACAGGTGGCAGATGCCCTGGACCGAGGCTGTGGCAGGCCATCCCTTGCAGCAGGGAGAAATGCAGAGGATAAAAATACAGCCACAAGAAACATTCCTGGATGCTTAGGGAAATTGCTTTTCTCTTAAAAATTTCCAAAAATTCATCTTAAGCACCTATTAAATGGCTCTTCTGGAGATGAAGGTTTTGTGCTGCCTGCCAAGCAATGATTTGGGGTTCACAGCCAATCCCAGGAGAGTAAAAGCGAGGACAGGAGGTCAGAGAACACATTCTCTTCCATCTGAGCATGCCTTCAATAAATGATGGATTGACTGGAATTATGAGAAACTAAAATCATTTGTTGAAGATCTGCTTAAAAGATATTTACAGATGGTGCAGAAAACCATTATCCCGAGGAAGGAATTACAACCTCCACAGACAGTACTGGGACTGTCCTAAGAAGATCGGTCTGAAGGCGGGAACCCTGTCCTGATGGGATGCTTCACTACTGAGAACTGGGACGGGTCCGTTGACTCTGTGTCTGTTCAATGACATGACCATTTCTTAGGCGGCAAGTTCCCTGAAGGAAGTGGTTGTGTCTTAGTCAATACTCAGTGGCTTCCCCAACCACTCTAGAAGCTCAGCCAAGGAGTGGCAGCACAAAGAATAACAGGGCCTGCAGCTTACAGTTGTTAAAGATGGAGAGCAGATCTCCCAGAGAGAAAAGGAGACTCTCTTCACATCATGTTCTCTCACTGGCTTCTTCCTGAAGTCTGCGGACTGAACCCCCAAATACTGTGAATAAAAAGATTTTTTTTAATTTAAATTTAAATTTTAGAATCAGGGAGTACACGTGCAGGTTTGTTACAAGGGTCTGTTGCGTGATGCTGGGGTTTGGGTTTGTATTGGTCCCATCACCCAGATAGTGAACATAGTACCTAATAGGAAGATTTTCAGCCCTTGTTCTCCTCCCTCTCTCCTCCTTTTGGAGTCCCCAGTGTCTATGGAAGGGTATTTCCTAGGTTTTCTTCTAGGATTTCAAAGCTTGAGGTCTTACATTTAAAGCTTTAATTCATCTTGAGTTAATTTGTGTATATGGTGATAGGTAGGGGTCCAGTTTCATTCTTCTGCGTATGGCTAGTCAGCTATCCCAGCACCATTTATTGAATAGGTAGTTTTTGCTATTGCTTATCCTCTTTCTCCTATTTCCCTATTCCCTTTTCCCCATTGCTTATTTTTGTCAACTGTCAAAGATCAGTTTGTTGTAGGTGTATGGCTTTGTTTCTGGGTTCTGTATTTTGTTTCATTGATCTATGTGTCTGTTTCTGTACCTGTACCATGCTGTTTTGGCTACTGTTGCCTTGTAGTATAGTTTGAAGTCAGGTAATGTGATGTCTCTGGCTTTGTTCTTTTTGTTTAGGATTGCTTTGACTTTTCAGGCTCTTTTTTGGTTCCATATAAATTTTGAAATAGTTTTTTGTAATTCTGTGAAAAAAAATGACATTGGTAATTTGATATAAATAGCATTGAATTTGTAGATTGCTTTGGGCAGTATGGCCATTTTAACAATATTGATTCTTCTAATCCATGAGCATGGGATATTTTTCATTTGTTTGTGTTGTTTGTGGTTTCTTTCAGCAGTGTTTTGTGATTCCCATCATAGACAACCTTCACCTCCTTGGTTAGATGTATTTCTATTTATTTTATTTTGGTGGGTGTCTATTGTAAATGGGATTATATTCTTGACTGGGCTCTCAATTTTAATGTTACTGGTGTATAGAAATGCTGCTGGTATTTGTGTATTGATTTTGAAACCTGAAAGTTTACTGAAGTTGTTTATCAGTTCTAGACCTTCTGGTGGAGTCTATGGGGTTTTCTAGGTATATTGCCTGTGAATGAAGATAGTTTGACTTCCTCTATTCCTATTTGAATGCCTTTTATTTCTTTCTCTTGCCTGATTGCTCTGGCCAGGACTTCCAATACTGTGTTGTATAGAAGTGAGAATGGGCATCCTTGTCTTTTTTTCATTTCTCAAGGGGAATGTTTCCAGCTTTTGTACATTCAGTATGATGTTGGCTGTGGGTTTATCATAAATGGCTCTTATTATTTTTAGATATGTTCCTTTGATTCCTAGTTGAGGGTTTTTATCACGAAGGGATATTGGATTTTGCTTAAAGCTTTTTCTACATCTACTGAAATGGTCACATGGTTTTTGTTAACTCTGCTTAGGTGGTGAATCCATTTATTGATTTCTGTATGCTGAACCAACCTTGTATCCCAGGAATAAAGCTTACTGATTGTGGTAAATTAATTTTTGATATGCTGCTGGGTTTGGTTTTCTAGGATTTTGTTGAGGATTTTCATGTCTATGTTCATCAGGGATATTGGCCTGTAGTTTTCTTTTTTCACTGTGTCTTTGTCAGATTTTGGTATCAGGATAATACTGGTTTCCTAGAACGAGTTAGGGAAGAATCCTTCCTCCTCAGTCTTTCAGGATAGTTTCAGTAGGACTGGTACCAGTTCTTGTTTGTATGTCTGGTAGAATTCGGCTATGAATCCATCTAGCCCAGTACTTTTATGGGTTGGTAGGTTTTTTATTACTGATTCAATTTCAGAACATAGTAATGGTCTGTTCAGAGTTTCATTTTCTTCCTGATTCAATCTTGGCAGGTTGTGTGCTTCCAGGAATTTATCCATTTTCTCTAGGTTTTCTAGTTTGTGTGCATACAGGCATTCATAGTAGTCTCTCAGGATCTTTAGTATTTATGTGGGATCATTTGTAATGTCACCTTTGTCATTTCTGATTGTGCTCATTTGGGTCTTTCTTTTCTTTCTTTCTTTCTTTGTTTCTTTCTTTCTTTCTCTCTCTCTTTCTCTTTCTTTCCTTTCAAAAAACCAACTCTTCATTTTTTGGATCATTTGTATGTTTTGTGATGGGTCTTAATTTTGTTTAGTTCTGTTCTATTTTAGTTATTTCTTTTCTTCTGCTAGTTTTGAGATTAGCTTGTTCTTTGTTTTTCTAGTTCATTTATATGTAATGTAATGTTAGATCATTAATTTGCGATCTTTCTATTTTCTTGATGTAGGCATTCAGTGCTATAAACTTTCCTCTTAACAACTGCTTTTGCCTCATCCCAGAGATTTTGGAATATTGTTTTCATTCGTTTCAAAGAATTTGATAAAAAGACTTTTGAAGTTAACAATGAGTGGAGGCTTCTATCTTGGAAGTCTGGAGTTTTAGTATATTCCCCTGGTGATCTAGCACTTCCTGCAGTGGGAATTGTGGGATTTTCCTGCTATGCTTGGAACATTGGAAGAATGGTCAGTACATTACTCAAGAGTCTTACTCTCTGCCTATCAATCACACAGAGGCAGGAGAGTATGTTGACTAGTTTCTTACTTTGGACCTGAAGCTACTTATAACAACCCACCTATAATAACACACAAAGGGCCACATTGGGCCAACAAGCATAAGGAGTCCCTTGATCTAACTCCACTGCACAGTAGGATGATAAGACTTTGTTCTGAAAAGCCCTTGGAATTTCACATACCCTTTCCTTGTCCCCTGGGAGCTGCGTCACCCATGGACACTCTTTCTTTCCTACCCTCACCACTTCCTATGCTCACCTGGATACCCCTGCTCCCTCACTCCCCTTAGCTCCCCACTCAGGAGTCTCACATCACTTTGGCCTTCTATGGGGGCTGTCAGAACCATGTTCTGCTTTCATCTAAAGATGAGTAAATGGGGGCTGCAGACACAGGAAGGTAGAGGAGGAAATTTAGAAAAGCAGCTCTAAAAGTCAAAGTTCTATAAGATAATCAAATCTTTCAGATTTTCAAGAATGTCCTCCTCTTAGCGCAACTCCTCTGCCTTCTTCTCATCTCCCCATTGATGTCTGCTATGTCTGCAGAAGGGGGTGACAGGGAAGAAATAGACCCACCCTGCCAGGAAGCCTTCACATCACAGTGGCTGTCTGGGAATCCAGAACTGGGTACATAGCAAGTTGATTTCTGAGACCCTGGACAGCATATACAAGCTAAAATCTTGCTTTTCTCTATGGGATGGTCCAGAAAGAATACCATGCTTCAAAGCAATTCTGCATACAAGGTGGTAATTGCAGCTTGGGGAAGGGACCACAAGTGAGGAGTGCCTCCAGGACGTGGATCAAGTTGCCTTGAGAGCACAATTAACACAGCAGGTTGCAGACCTTACAGAAGTGGAGGCTCACAGGCCAGAGCAAGGCCCTGCATTAGTTAATTGATTACATTAGCATATCTAAAGAAAGACTCTGTGGAAACCAAGTAGAATTATGTCTGCTTGGAATCTAGAAAGAACTCAAGCAGAAAGGCATACTTAGGAAAGCCTTGCTAAGGGAGTCAATCCTGAACTGTAGCAGAAGCCAGCTATTTAATCACCCTCCCACTGGCTTAGGAGGGGAAATGAAAACACCTGTGGAGTCCCCAGCCTCTACCACTGATAGATCCAAACACTCTTCTCTTGTCTCTGCTCTGCCTCTGCTTCCATGATAGGTAGGTTGAGACTGAGAACAGTGTGCACCCAGGAGCGAGGGTCCTGCAATTGCTTCATGAGGTGGGGCATGGGACAAGAGCACCAAGCACAAGGTCAGCAGAACTATCCAGACTGAAGTCAACACCCCCTTTTCACCCCACCTGGTTAAAGCCTTTTTACAAATTCTTTAGTAAACAGGAATCAGGTCATTAATTTTAGAACTCTGCCCTAGAGTATGGGTGATTTAGTTGTATCAAGGGTCCCCAAGACCACCACCAGGCTCAGTGATTTGCTAGGAGGACTCACAGGATTCCACATATAGCCATGCTCACAGCTAAGATTGATTACAGCAAAAAGATACAAAGCAATTGTTTCATGAGCAAGTCCGGAGAAAGCCAGGTGCAAGCTCTCAAGAGTCTGCTCCTAGTAAATTCACACAGGACACACTTAGTTCCTCTAGCAACAAATTCTAACTACACATGTGAAGTATTGTGTGTCAGGACAGCTCATTAGAGACTCAATGCTTAAGATTTTGTACTGGGGTTTTGTCATGTAGGCACCTGCTGCCTAGCATGTAACAAAACTCCAGGCTCTCAGAAGGAAGGCAGGTATTCAGCACAAACCATTTTGTTTGTACAAATGGTGTAAGTCCAGTGAGCCACCCTTATCACTGATGTAAGTTTTCTATCAATGTAGAGAATTATTCATTGGCCAAGCTCCCAGATGCCCGCCAGGGGCCAACTTTGCAAGCAGACCTTTCTAAGGAGAGCAGTCTCAGGCAGCCATGGTGACTGTTTCCTGCACAGGTGTATACAATTAAACTCATGTTATCCATACAGTAACACTATAAAGTTCTCACTCACAAGCATAGGTTCAAGCCTGAACAAATCCTTTGCTATCTTAAAGTCCCAAGACAAAGCCTTCCTCCAAATACTGATGTGGATATATATATTTTTTCCACCAAGAGGAGCCCATGTGCTACTGCCAACAAGATTCTAGCGCTCCAATTAGCCAAGTGTGGTGGTGCATGCCTGTATTCCTAGTTACTCAGGAGGCTGAGGCTAGAGGATCATTTAAGCCTTGGAATTCAAGGCTGCAGTGAGCTATGATTGCACCACTAAACTCCAGCCTGGGTGACAGAGCAAGACTCTGTGTCTAAAAATAAATAAATAAATAAATAAATAAATAAATAAATATTCTAGTGTTCCAAGTTTGGCAAAACCCACCTCAATCCCACCCATCCTTTCTACCACTTCCTTGTAATCTGGTCCTTCACTGAGTTCGAGCTTTCAAGCCATTCACCTGATTTGGGGTGCTAAATGTTATTCACAAACTGTCTCTTTCTCACCTTTCCCCAAGCCAGAATTGATCAGCATGGCCTCACCCCTGGTTCCGAGACCAGGGGAGGTCACAGCACTGAAGAAGTGCTTTAGAGGACTCCCCTGGAGGCTGCGCACAGTGAAGCTCAGAAAAGAGCCCTTCCCTCGGAGTTATTTAAAGTCGTCTCTACTCTGCTCCATCTTCTCTCCTTGCTCCCCCACCTCCTTCTACAGTTGAGACATTATCATCTTACTTTTGCCCTTCAGAAGCAAACTGCCAACCCAGCTCAGGCTGGTGCACAGTGACCTTTTCTTTAGACAGTTGTTCAAATATTCTGTGATATATGAATTGAGCCACCCTGAAGTCAACCTCGAATCTACTCCATGGTAATGACTTGATTGCTCTTGGACCCGTGGAAATCCTTATCCACAGCCCCATTTCACACAGTGATGACTTTACCCAGTTTATTTTCTTTTTTCAAAGGACAGCGTTAGAGAAGTGGTGAAGGGGAGATTACCCCTTTCTGTCTACCTAGCTCAATCGGTCCATTCATAAAGGCCAAATTGGGAGCCCCTCCACACTCAGATCATTACCTCAGTAGGAATTCCCCTTCTGTTTTTTTTTTTCCAAGTGTAGAATCTGGACTGTCTGTGTGTGAGGGGCTGGGGGTGTTTCAGGACAAATGACATCATGTAGACCCGTAGAAACAGATGTTCAGACTTTCTGTACTTCATGAACTCAGTTTCGTGCCATCTACTGGAATGGAAACTGGCCAGGCCATCCGGAGGGAGCTTCTAAGACGAGTGGGTGGGACCTCACTGCTTTCCTTTCACTGAAACAGGAAGGGCCTGGGCTGGAATATCTTAGTGAGCACATCCAGAAATGGGCATGGAAAACCAGTGCTCAACCCACAGACTCCGGCTCCACCGAGCAGATTTGTAAGCGAGATGCTGAAATAATTTTTCCGCTCCACTTCCCCCCTCCCCTGCCCCCAGTAAGGCATGAGATATTTTTAGCAGGAAAAATAAATGCCCTATAAAAGTGAACATAAAAATACTATACGAGGGACAGGGCACCCTCCTATCGGTTTCCAAGATATCCCTGGAGTGACCATTAAATTAAACAGGCTTTGAAGCCAGCATTAGAGGAGTGGATGGGTACAGGCCAGCCCTGGTCTGAAAAGAGCTGGGGAGGGGAATAGAAAGAAGAAACTGGCCAAAAGAATCCTGTGCTTAATGAAGGAGAGTGTGGGACTAGGGAGAAATTCACAAAGCACACCATGTGCCTCTTCTGTGAGCTCATGACCATTTTCCCTGCCAAGTCCAATGACCTTCCTTCCACACACGTCTCCCTGACCTTTCCGTGGCATCTGATCCATTCCTCCTGCTGTTGGCCTCTGCGAAACTGTCCTTTCTTCATGCTCCTCCTAGATTTCTGCCTCAAGCTTAACAGAATAAAACCTGAGGTCCTCATTTTCCTCCCATACCTGCTTATTTCTTTATTTCCCCCTCAGTGAAAGGCATTTCCAGTTCCTCAGGCCAAAACCTTGAAGTCATCCTTGACTTCTCTCTCTCACACCCCATATCCAATCTGTCAGTAGATCCTGCTGCTCCACCCTCCAAATACATTGGGACCTGGCCATTTCTCACCCCCTCCCCTGTTCCCGCCTGGTCCAAGCCCTCCTCATCTCTCACCTGGCTTATTGCACGGGTTTCCCGCTTCACCTTCCTGCTCTGCCCTTGCTCCCTTGGACCATGGATTCTCAACATAGTCATCAGACCCATATTGTTAACATGAAAGTCAGAGGGCAATCTCTGCTCAAAGCCTTCAAAAGACTTCCAATCCTACCTAGAAGGGAAGCCCAAGTCCTTACGACGGCCTTCAAGGCCTCAAGTGGTCTAGCCCTGTGTTAACTCTGTGTTAACTCTGGCCTCTTCTCTTCCTAGAGAGCCCTGTTAAGCTCCGCTACAGCCACATGGGCTCCATGCTAGTTCTCTCATCTCCAGGCCCTTGGACATGTGATTCTCTCCTCCAAAAATACTCTCCCCACCAGATGTCTTCACAGCTCACTCCCTCACTTGCTTCAGGTCTTTACTTGAATGCCACTTTCTTGGTCGCTCCATCTAAAACTGCAACCATCTTGAAATTAAAAAAAAAAAATCCCTTCCTTCCTTTATTTCTCACCTTACTACTTTTCCCCATCTAACCTATTATAGAGGAAATTGACTGTCTTGCTTATTTCCTGCCCCCCCTTCACCAGAATGTAAGCTCCATGAGGGTACAAATCCTTGTCTCTTTTTTGTTTGCTTGTTTGTTTTTGCTGATGAGTCTCCAGCAGAACCTTTTGTTGAATAAATAGAATGAATGAAGGAGTGGATGTATCTGCTAAAATCCACAACCACTCTCAACCTCCCTGCTCTTGATATTGACACTAGTACTTGTCACATCTTCCAGCTCATGGGAGCTCTTCTGGCCCATGCCCCTCCTGTGCCACTAGCCTCTAACCAGATGCTGTCTCCTCTGCCATGGATTTTCCTTCTGAGAAACCCGGTGGTGTGATTAGGCAGCTCAGTCTCTGCTCAAGTCACGAGAACCAGGACAAAGTTTTCAAAATGCTTCAGAGCAAGTGGTTTCAACAAACTCCAATCCTCTGGTGCCTCATCTGTAAAGTGGGTTTAATAACACCAACTTCCATTAGGTTATTGTGAGAATGACATAGGGTAACCTGTCTATCGTATTTCTCCTGGTGCCCGATAGAATCACTGCTTCCCTTCCTGCTGGGTTTGTGCCATTCTAAATGTCTCTGACTCTGATGGCTACCAGATTCTCTTGAGGGTCTCTTCAGTCTTTTCACTAGGCCACCCACCTTGTCCTCTGCTGCATAATTTCTCCAGGTTCCTTCCTGGTTCAAAAATCTTTGTGTGGTCAGGTGCGGTGGCTCATGCCTGTGATCCCAGCTCTTTGGGATCCCTAAGTAGAAGGACCACTTGAGCACAGGAATTTGAGACCAGCATGGGCAACAAAGCAAGATTTCATCTCTACAAAAAATAATTTTAAAAAATTAGGTGGGCATGGTGGCTACATACCTGTAGTCCCAGCTACTCAGGAGGCTGAGGCAGGAGTATGGCTTGAGCCAGAAGTTGGAGGCTGCACTTAGCTATGATTACTCCACTGCACTCTAGCCTGACGACAGAGCAAAACCCTTCTCGAAAACAAACAAAATCCCAAAATCTTTGCATTCCTTCCAAAGGATGAAACATTTCATTTAACCCAGCCACATGGGGTTAAATATGATCAAGCCAAATGAACTAATTTCACGTGTTTAGCTCAAGCAAGCTGATTTCTTCACAGGAGCTGCCCAGTAAATGCTTCAGTGAAGCCCACCATGATGTGTGTGGGGTTAGTTCATCAGCTGAGCTGTCTGAACCACTTACAGACTTCCAAGCCCTACATGTTCTTCCTTGTCTCTGAGTCATTGTGAAAGCTGCCCCTGAACTTAGAATACCCTTTGACTCTTTCCTCTCCCTCTCTTTACCCACTAAATAGCACTACACTTGCGAGAGTCCCAGGCACTCATGGGGCTGAGGCAAGAGGATCACTTGAGGCCAGGAGTTTGAGGCTGCAGTGAGCCATGATCACGCCTGTGAATAGTCACTGCACTCCAGCCTGGGCAATACAATGAGATCCTGTCTCTTACAAAAAAGTAAAAAATAAAAAATAACACCACATCTCTCAGCAGTCTTAAGGCAGGCCCTCCTTTCAAAACCCCACTGTGCCTCCTCCCAGAGGTGGGCTTCGCTGACCCTCTACTGTGCTCCCACCACATCCGTGCTTAGTCCAAAGAGGCATGTACTATGTTGAATTGCATGCGCCTGTTTAGTCATCTACCTCTTCAACCCAGGCTCTGAGCCTGGTGGGCAGGGACCATGCCCTATTCAGCTGAGTGAACTGGTGCCGAATACAATTATTTGGCACATGGTAGGTGTGGAATAAAGGCTTTCTGAATGAAGAGCAGGTAAGTAAGTGAGGAATGGATGACTCAATGACTAAATGAAGAAGTGCAACACTCCACCAGCCCAAGTGAAGGTTTATGAGGGCATGAAAAGACTGGAAAAAGCATGCCTGTTAGGAACAGACCCAGAACGGCAACCCCCTCAACCCCTTGCCTTCCGTCCTGGTCCTCTCCTCTCAACCCTGTACACACTTGTTGTCCGTGAGCCACCTCACCCATCCTGGAGGCTTCTGTTCCCCTCTGAGTGTCATTGATTGCCAAAGCAGTGGTCCCAAATTCTGTGCCAAACTTAAGGCAAACTTTTCAAAAAATTTGTTTATTACCTATGCCTTTTCCATTTGAATTTTTACAGCTACCACTTCCTCCACGAGATAACTTGCTGTCTGGATTGGAGGTGTGTCTGCATTTCAGGAACAAGCAACTTTTTTCTGTGGCTACAGGCTGTACTCTGAACCTCCACCATCGGAAAGTCAACTCCTGCTACATCCTGTTCAGCAAGGATTTGAGCAGGTTTGGTGAAGGTAAATGCATTCCTATTGCCATGGAGACGTGGTATTTCTCAGTGACAGAGAACAGAGAAGCAAAGTTAAAGTTACTTGCATGGCAATATAGTAGAAAAAGTAAAAACTCAGAGCCTAGATGTGTACGGCAGGCATGGGGAACTTCTGGCTTCCAGCTCTTGGCTCAATTTTCTTCCAGCCTTTGGCAAACATGACAAACCATGGTTACTTTAACAAAGAATGATACTTATCAGTCAGATACTACCCAGTGCTGGAAAGGCCCCAGAGCCAGTTGGAAGGCAGTGGGTGGTGACACATTTTACAAGCACGTTCTCATTATTCTACTCCATTTCAGAATTCATTTGGGCTTCCTACATTTCAAGTCAACTGTCTTTTTGAAATACCTGTAGATTCTCCAGAGCCTGTGCTAAGTTTTAGGGCCTTTTTTTTTTTTTTTTTTTTTTTTTGCCTTTTGCCCTTGTTTTATACTGTTGCCTAAAGCCATAAAGTCACAAGCTGTGAAAGATGGAAAGACCTTTAGAGATTATCTGATCTAACTCCCTCGTTTTACAGGCTAAGAAACTGTCAGAAGTGACTTTAAGTTTGAATTTTACGAGGTCTATTTGTGTTGACAACATAATTGATTGCCCTGCTTCCCAGACTGAGGATTTGCAAGGGGAAATATTTTTTAAAAGTCAGTGCTCCATGAAAAAATGCTCATCATCACTGGCCATCAGAGAAATGCAAAACAAAACCACAATGAGATACCATCTCACACCAGTTAGAATGGCGATCATTAAAAAGCCAGGAAACAACAGGTGCTGGAGAGGATGTGGAGAAATAGAAACACTTTTACACTGTTGGTGGGACTGTAAACTAGTTCAACCATTGTGGAAGACAGTGTGGCGATTCCTCAGGGATCTGGAACTAGAAATACCATTTGACCCAGCCATCCCATTACTGGGTATATACCCAAAGGATTATAAATCATGCTGCTATAAAGACACATGCACACGTATGTTTATAGTGGCACTATTCACAATAGCAAAGACTTGGAACCAACCTAAATGTCCAAAAACGATAGACTGGATTAAGAAAATGTGGCACATATACACCATGGAATACTATGCAGCCATAAAAAATGATGAGTTCATGTCCTTTGTAGGGACATGGATGAAACTGGAAACCATCATTCTCAGCAAACTATCACAAGGACAAAAAACCAAACACCGCATGTTCTCACTCATAGGTGGGAATTGAACAATGAGAACACATGGACACAGGAAGGGGAACATCACACACTGGGGACTGTTGTGGGGTGGGGGGAGGGGGGAGGGATAGCATTGGGAGATATACCTAATGCTAAATGACGAGTTAATGGGTGTAGCACACCAACATGGCACATGTATACATATGTAACAAACCTGCACGTTGTGCACACATACCCTAGAACTTAAAGTATAATAAATAAAAAAAAAAAGTCAGTGCTCTTCCTGATGGGTGGGAAAGTAGGGTAAAAGCTTTTGTTTTTGTAACTGCTTCTGTGCCACACACTCCACCAGATAGACTGCAAGACCTCTCTACCTGGTTTAAGCCTACCACTGTCAGAATAACCACAGGAGGAATACCTGTAGACTGTTGCTACTCCCCTTAGGAAAATATCCAATGATCAGAGGTCACTTCCCCACTTTGAGGGTGTCCAGACTGACAGAAAAGACTAAAGACCTCCGAAGCAATGACATGTCCAAGCAGTCAACAGCACCCACTGTTCCCAAAGAGACCTTCTCTTGGGGGCTCTGGCCAGTTGGACTGCTTAATAAATCAGCTCCTGCACACAATAGCTATGCACATCCCTGCCTCTGTTGAGCAGGCACTGCATGTGGCCAAAGCAGGCTCCATGACAATGAGGCATGGACTGGTTTGGGAGTTGTAGATGCCTTAGGCTGTTGTGTATGAAGCTGGAAGGCTGATCCCTAGAATCACTTTGGAAAAGGCACAAAGTTCAGAGCTAGAAAAGCAAAATCAAAACCTGTTTGCAGAGCCAATGGGTAAGATCAGGAATGGCAAACAGGTTTCACATCAACTCTGTTTGGTGGTGCCTGTCTGGGGTATGGTACTGAGAAGGGTTGTGAAGCCGTGAGTCAGAGGAAAGATACAGGGCTATGGATTAGGAATGCCTGCATTAGGGCTAAGCAGGGGAGAGCAGCAAGTGTACTACGTATTTTTCTTTTTTTTAATATCATTTTATTCTAGCCAAGAATTACCTGTATAAAGTCAAAAAGTGCTTCCACTGATGCAACACAGCAGTCCTTTTCAGGTAATCTTTCCAGCAGGCTCCCTCTTCTCACGGAAGAGCTATGTTAACAATAAACTTTGACTAGAGGGTGCTGTGGAAATGGTAAAATATGGAGATTATTCTGTGAAAAATTATGGGTGATTTGAGAGTAAAAGCAAGAAGCTATTGGCATTAGGCAGAATACATAGAAAATAAAACATAAACTCACTTTTGTAATCAATCCAGGATGGCATGGATTGAATGGATTGACAAGGGTGCATGGTTGAATGGTCAACACTCTTCACCTGCCAGTGCAGAGCCCTAAAATGAACATTTAACCACCATCAGGGTGAGAGGCAGCTCTTTGATGCTGGTGGTCGGGGGGCGGGGGTGGTGTCAGTCTCATTAACCAGGGCAGTGAGGGTTGACTGAAGTATTTGGCCACCGGAAATCCTATTGTCTCAGCTCAGTTGAGGAAACCAGTAGCCTTAAAAGGGGAATAAAACTGATGGACCAGGCAGCAGGTGGGCCCATCACACAGAGCAGACCTGGGATGTTCCTACCAAGGCAAAAGGAAGCCCTCCCTGTCCACTCACTGATGGTAGAGCCAGTCCAGAAGCACAAGCCCAGAAGCAACCTGGGTGTCTACATGGAGGAGTGATTCTTGTCACTCCCAAGGCTCTTATAGATTCTGTTCCCTGATATTCTTCCCATGCATGTGGAACACAGGGGAGGCTGGGAAGGGTGGCACAAGTATCTTTTCTGTATCTATTCAGATAATTTAATGTTTCTTTTCTAGTTCTTACCATAGTGAGTTACATTGATTGGTCTTTCAAATGTTAGGCCAACTTTACATTCCTGGGATGAAATCCACTTGGTCATGACCTATTGTCTTCTTATGTATCATTGGATTTGATTCACTAAAATACTGCTAAGAAGTTTTGTGTCTATGCTTGTTGTAGGAAAATAGCTCATTGCAAGGCAAGAGTGGCGCCATCTTGAATTGAAACTCCCATGATGACTGTTGTTTGACTCTTGCATGCCAAGGTGGTCTGCAGCAAGGTCTTTAAACAAAGCCCATAGCTTAGATAACCCCTCATAAAGATGCTTATCTAACCTCCCCAGTGGTCTTGAGTTTAACAAGAAAAACAGATGTGACTAGCTACCACATATTTTACCAAAAAACTTGTAATATAACAGATATTTTCTAAAAGGTGAGTGCAGGGATCCACTGCTTAATGGCCACCCAAGACATCACTCCTGTTCATAAGTTCCTATTAAATATTTCTTTTTAAGAAACTGGATTTTTTAGCCGTTTTATTCAGCCTCTCATCTCCCTCAGCCTTTGAGGGCAGGTTTACATATACTTGCTCACTGCAGAACATTTGTCTTAGTCTGTTTTGTGTTGCTATAATACAATATCATAGACTGCATAATTTATAAAGAAAAGAGGCTTATTTCACTCACAGTTCTGGAGGCTGGGAAGTTCTATAGGATGCTACCCACATCTGGTGAGGGCCTTCTTGCTGCGTCGTAACTTGGCAGAAGGGCAAGAGAGCATGTGAGACAGAGAGAGGCACCAGGTGCTGGACCCACTTTTATATCTGCCCACTCTTGTGATAACTTTACCCATAATAACTACATTAATACATTCATGAGGGCTTCACCCTCATGATCCAATCCCCTCTTAATAAGCCCCACCTCCCAACACTGTTGCATTGGGGATTAAGTTTCTAACACATGAACTTTTGGGGGACACATTCAAACCGTAGCAATGTTCATGAGAGATTTTGGACTGAAATTTTCTTTCTTATAACGTGTTTGGTATTGGTATTAGACTAGCATTGAACCTAAAGCATGAGTTAGGAAGTATTTCCTCCTCTTCAATTTTCTGGAAGAGTTTGTGTAGAATTAATATTATTTCTTTCTGAAATATTTGATAGAATTTACCAGTGATGCCATCTGAGCCTGGAGTTTTCTTTCTGGGAAGGAATTTTTTTTTTTTTAATTTTAAGATAGAGTCTTGCTCTGTCACCCAGGCTGGAGTGTAGTGGTGCAATCATGGCTCACCGAAGGCTTGACCTCCTGGGCTCAAGTGATTGTCTCACCTCAGCCCTCCCAGTAGCTGGGATTACAGGCACACACCACCATGCCTGACTAATATTTTTTTTTTTTTTTGTAGAGACAGGGTCTTGCTATTTTGCTTAGGTTGGTCTGAAACTCCTGGACTCAAGCAATCCTCTCACATTGGCCTCCCAAAATGCTGGGATTACAGGCATTAGCCACCATACCCAGCCTCTTTGTGGCAAGGGTTCTAAGTAAAAACTCAGTTTCTTTAATGGCTGTAGGGCTACTTGGATTATATATTTCTTCTTGAATGAGCTTTAGTAGTATCTTTCAAGCAATTGGTATATTTTATCTAGGTTGTGAAATTTATATGTGTGTAATTATTTATAGTATTCCCTTATCCTTTTAATGCCTGTAGAAACTAATCATGTCACCTCCTATTTCTTGATATTGGTAAATTATGTTTTATCTCCTTTTGTTTTAATCAATCTGACTAGAGATTTATCAATTTTATTAATTTTTTAAAAAACTAGTGCTTGGTTTCATTGGTTTTCTTTCTGGTTTTGAGATTTAACTTGCTCTTCTTTTTCTACTTTCTTAAGGTGGAAGCAGAGGTTATTAATTTGAGACTGTTATTTGGTATAATATGTTTAATTTCAAAATGCATTCTAATTTTATGTGTGTTACTTTCCAAATATTTGGGGATTTTCCAGGTATCTTTATCTTACTGTTTTTTTTGTTGCTGTTGTTGCTTTGTTTGAGACAGGGTCTCACTCTCTTGCCCAGGCTGGAGTGCAGTGGCGCAATTTCAGCTCACTGCAACCTCGACCTCCTGAGCTCAAGAGATCCTTCCACCTCAGCCTTTCAAGTAGCTGGGACCACAGGTGTGCACCACCATCCCCAGCTAATTTTTGTATTCTTTGTAGACATGGAGTTTTGTCACGTTGTCCAGGCTGATTTCAAACTCCTGGGCTTCAGTGATCCACCTGCCTTGGCCTCCCAAAGTGCTAGGATTACAGGCATGCACCACTGTGCTCAGCTATCTTATTGTGTGTGTGTGTGTGTGTGTGTGTTTAATTTAATTTCATTATAGTCAGAAAACATACTTTGAGTTGATTGTTTTCAATTTATTAAGGCTTGTTATGTATCACAGAATATTGTCTACCTTAATACATATTTCTTATGCACCTGAAAAGAATGTGTATTATGTTGTTGTTGAGTGGAATACTCTATGAATATAAACATAAAAATAGTTTGGTTTATGATATTTATTGTGTCTTTCAAGTATTCTATGTCCTTACTGATATTCTACTTATGCTATCAATTACTGAAAGAAGATTCTGAAATCTCTGACTCTAATTATAAATTTGCCTATTTCTTCTTTCAAGTTCAATCAGTTTTTACTTCATATATTTCAATCTTCTGTTACTTGATGCAAAAAATTGAGCATTATTATGTCCTTTGACACATAAATGATGCTTCATCATTTTGAAATGGCCTTCTTTATCTCTGCTAATATTATTTGTCCTGAAATCTACTTTGTCTGGTATTAGTATAGATACTCCAACTTTGTTTCGATCAGAATTATCTTGATGTATTTTTTCATTCTTTTGCTATTGATCTATTATGTTTTTACATTTAAAGTGGATTGTTTGTATGCAGGATATAGTTAGATGTTGTTTTATTATCCAGTCTGACCATCTCTGCCTTTTAATTTGGCATTTATACCATTTACCTTTAATGCAATTGGTTCTATGTTTATACTTTACTGTTTGATTTCTACTTATTCAATCTATTATGCATAAAGCTTTTTCTATTTTATTGACTTCTTTTGAATTAATTAAATATTTTATAAATCTTTTTTTCCTCCTTTGGGGGACTACTAGTTATAACTCTGCTTCATATTTAACAGTTGTCAGGATTAATTGCAAAAAGTTCTAATTATCACAATCTACATTTAAATAATTTTATATATGTATATACACATATATACACTAAAATGTGTGTGTTTGTGTGTGTGCATGTATTTCTTGAAGAGTTTCACTCTATTCCTATGTATCTTAGTATTAAACAAAGACTGGAGCTGTTTTTTACGTAATTCTCTCTTCTCTGAAATTCTGCTTTATAGCTTCTAGCTACCTCAGACTCTTTGAACTCAAATCTCTGCTCCTCAATGCAGAGAGACCACTGTGTTTTGCTTGGGATCATCCTACTCACTCTGCTTTACAGAGTGTACCTCGGGGTAGAAAGGCACAGAGAATATTGGACTTACTTCATTTGCTTCTTTTCTTTCTTGCATTACAGTCCTAATATCCCTATTGTCCAATATTTTAAAACAGTTGTTCCACATGTTTTTCCAGTTTTTCTCATTAAGGCAAGAGAGTAAATCTGGTTCCATGATATATTTTTAATACTCTATTGAACTCCTTGAATTAATAAGGGGGATTTTTCAATTCATTTTTATAACTGAACATGACTTATATATGTAGAGGAGCACATTTTACTTTTGAATATAAATACATACATATGTGTATATAAGTATATGATACGTGTATGTGTGTGTGTGTTCTTATCCAGTTTTAGATTAGAAAATTCTTAAAATGCTAAAATGAGCTGGGAAGTTTTTTCTCTTTTTCCATTTTCTTGAATAAAATTAGGAAATGTTTCTCAACCATTTTTTTTTTTTCATTATACTCTCTCCATCCCCCAGGGCCTTTTTAGACATATTTTTTTTCTAATCTTCCACCATAAAATTTAATACCACAGACATACTGTATCTGTGTACCATGAACCTTTAAAGGGCAGAGACTATTTTAATATGTAAGTTTTTTTTTAACCCCCTTCTCTAAAACTAATTGATTTTAATCCCATTGAGTTTGTAAAGCTTTCACCTACAAAACTTCCACATGGAAAACTTTCTGGGTTACAGGTTTTGGGAACGGGAGAGCTTTGATTACCATTTCACTTTTTGAATGCTTGCTGTTCTAGTTGATGTTTGTATTTCTTCTTGGGCCAATTGGGAATTTAATTTTGATCCCAGAAATACAGAGCTGGTACATACTAGTATGGCATCCTTTCTGGTGGGTCAGGTGTCCATCTTGATTAGTCAGTGCCCAAGCTTTACCTGTTGTTGAGTAATTTAAATACTTGTAGAACAAAATCTATCTCATCTAAGATTTAAAATATATTAAAATATAGTTATTCACAATAGTCTTTTATTTTTAAAAAATTTCTTATGCATCTGCTATTATTTCCCCATTTATAATTCTGTGTTTTGTTTATTTATATCATCTTTTCTTTATCTTGAGGAGTCTTTCCAGAAGACCATCTTATCTTTTTAAAGAAGCAATTTTTAACTTTGTTGTTTTGTCCTCGGTAAGGTTTTCCTTTTCAAAACTAATTTCTTTTCTAACAAAAAGCAGCCAGAAAAATCAAGCTGCAAGCATAGATAAGCAAGCTGGAAGCTTGTATAGGTAAATGCCAGCAGCTGTGCCAATAGAAAAGGAATACCTGGAAGCCAAGTGTATTCAACATGGAGGTTTCCTCTTCCCTTTTCTTTGTAACCACGTGTTCAGGTAACATGGCGCTGGCCAGGTAAAGACGTCATTTGCGTAATAAAAAATTAGGGTGGGTCGGCCAGCTCTTCACAGGCCATGTAAATGGCACACCTGGTCCAACCAATCCACTACGCCCTATGTAAATCAGACACTGCCTCCTCAAGTTCGTCTATAGAACCAACCGCATCTCCCAGAAACCTGCTCGGGGCCCTTCCTCTGCACAAGGAAGCTCTTTCTCCTTTCTTTCACCTATTAAACTTTTGCTTTTAAACTCACACCCTGTGTGTCCGCATCTTGGATTTCCTTAGCGCAAGACAACGAACCTCGGGTATTTCCCCAAACGACGCCACTTCAGTGTTACTGTTTTTCATGTTCTTTACTTTGGTTCCTGCCCTTAATATTTCCCTATTTCTAATATCTTTAGTTTGTTCTAATTTTTCTTCTTCTTCTTGAACATTTGGCTCATTAGTTTCCAATCTTTATTCATTCGTGATAAATTTATTTAGATTTATAAATTTCCCTCTAGCTATGTTCATAAATTTTGGCTTAAATGCTTTCAGTTTATTCTGTTTAATATTTTTGTGAGTTTCTTTTTAATCTAATGATTATTTAGTTTTATGCTATTTAATATCCAGATTTATGGGATTTTTAAAAACTTATTACTAAGAACTGTGAAGAGTATTAAATTTTATCTTACTTGAAAGTTAGCAAACCAGCCAGTCACAGTTTCAAAAATGCTGGCAGAAGACATGAGACTCCTGGATCAGAGGCAAAAAACTTAATTACTTCATTTTCTCATTAGTTCCCCTTGCTTCACAAGCCCCACAAGAGTGATACATACATGGGTCCAGGAGGATGGTGGAGGTGAGGTTAAGTCACAGCTGAGGAACCGAGTTTAGGAAACTCCAATAAGGAGGCTGTGAGCCAACCCACCCAACTTCTGCCCCAGTGGAAGATATTATCTTCATTTTACTGGACAGCAAACAAACCTGCCCTCTGCCATGAAGGGAGATACTATCTTTATTTTCCAAGGCTGTATAAACATCCTTGAAAATACAGGCCAGAACAAAAGCTAACAATGCCTCTGCTCAAAAGACATACAGAAACATGAGAAATCCATGCAGCATTCTCTCTCAACAATTATTCTTTTGTAATTTATTTCTAACAAAATTGCACTGTGGTCAGAGAACATAGTCTGTGCAATATAGATCTTTAGAACTATTTATGCAGAAAGGTGAGGAAAGTCTCCATGAGTTCAAGCACCACACACCACAGAACCTGCAGACCAACTTCATTCCCAGTATCTGCACCAGGCATCTACTCCTTCAGGGCATCTTCCTTAAATATTAGGTTGCAATCCAATTTGTTGAGGGCCTGGAGAGAAAGGGAATACGGAAATAAATGCCTTAGGGCAACTAGTCATCATAACATGTATTCTCACCAGATTCTCAACCTGGCAGGATCTTGAGGTTGCAATGATATTCTCCCCACCTCCCCAACCTTTTCTGTCCCACCTTCCAACACACACACACACACACACACACACACACACACACACACACACACACACACCTGGCATCTGGGCTGCTCTTGCTAATTTCTGTTCTACAGAAGAAGAGGCCAGAAAAGTGATCCTGCCAAAGCAATGTAGGGGACAGGTAAGAGCAAAATTTACCTGCCACAGTTGCACCTACTGCCCCACTGTGTCCCAATCCCAGACTGCTATGAGCTTCTAAACCAGCTCACAACTGTCTTTGGTCTCCTCTGGCCTTCTCAGAGTTTTTATGTTAATTCCTCAGACCATGGCTTCTTTCCCACTTTCAGTTTCTCAACACTGGCTGCATATTAGAAGGACTCGAAAGGTATTTTTAAAATGCCATTGTCCAGATTCTGCTTCTGGAGATTCTGATACAATTGGTCTAAGGAGGGCCCCAGATTAGCAATAGATTTCAAAGCTTCTTGGGTGAATCTAATGGGGACCAAAGGTTTTCAATCATTGTCTGTAATTTCTACTGGGTCAATTTTGGGAAAGGGACCTCATAGCCCAGGTTTCTTAATTTTCTTGTTCAGGAACTAAAAACCTATATTTTGTTTAATGCTCAAATTATTGAACTCATTTACCTAATAAATACAAATTTTAAAAAGAATTTATCTTGATGATTTAAGATGACTATAATTTGATTACATTATCTTAAATCATTTAAAATGCAATTATAAATTCACTATGGCTGATTTTTTTCCCAACACTTCAAATATCATAAAACTTTCACAAATGCAATGACTACAAAGCTTATTATTAATATTACACTTACACTTGAACCTATTCTAAAGTCTCAGAACAATGGACTTATTCATTTCTTTGATAATTTATGTGCTTGTTTTATACCTTCTTGGGGGATATTAGTATACTTATTTTAATATCTTCCTGGGGTTTCAGTAATATATTTTTATTTCTTCCCAGGGGTGGAGTAATATTACTAGACCCAAAAGAAAAAGTATACGTGCTTGGCCCAGCCAAGGCTGCAGGATGTGGATTACTGGCTGATCCATTTTTGGTCTGGCCTCAGGACTCATCATCAGGCTGAGTTAACTCCTGGTGTTACTACAATACAATTTTTAAAGTCACACCTTCACTTAGGTTTTATTTTTTTACAACCTGGTGTCTTTCAGGAAATAATGTACTTTTAAAATCTCACTTGGCCAAAGTTACAAAACCCAAGTTCCTATCAGTATGATATATTGACTTGGTCTGCTACCTTTTTAAAGAATTACATATTCCTTACTGATGTTTTATTAAAATGAGCAGGGCCATCTAGTGGTTTCATTTCCTGTGAGATGAGACGTTGCGTGTGTGTAGTATACTCTTTCTCTCTGGGACATTTGACTAATTCCTCTGTTTGGAAGACCCTGGCTATGGATAAAATGTTTGTGTTCCCCCCAAATATATATGCTGAGATCCTAATCCCAATATGATGAGATTAGGAGGTAGGGGCCTTTGGGGGGTTATTAAATTATAACTGTTCTGATGAATGGGATTAGTGCCCATGTAAAAGCAAACCCAGAGGCTTGTTCATCCCCAGCACCATGTGAGGACACAGCAAGAAGTTGCCATCTATGAGAAACAGGCCCTCATGAGACACCAAATCTGCTTGCACCTTGATCTTCATCTTCCCAGTCTCTAGAACTTTGAGAAATCAGTATTTGTTGTTTATAAGCCACACAATCTATGGCATTTTGCTATAGCAGCCCAAATGCATTAAGACAACCCTGTTGGATCTTTCTTCTACTTGGTAATTTTGTATGATCATTAATCTTGATTAAATATGGGATTTTTTGTTCACTTAAATTATTATATGTTAATCCCAGTACCAACCAATCCAGTCCTCCCTCTTCTTGAAGGAGGTTACTTGGTTCCATAATTTTGTTTTTTCCTCAGAAATAAATATGTGCATATATATTTATATCTTTTATAAGAAAGTAATTCAATAGGAAAAATAAAATCACCATATATAAACAATGTTCACTTGTTAAAATCCATTAACAAAAAACATATTCATAATTGGTTACCTATTTTTTAGTACAATCATATTTTTGTACTAATTATGTTAGTTGTTGAGTATAATTATGAATCCATGGACTTTTTATAGACTTAACATGTTCCAAGTAACAATAATAATATTTCACGCTAAAATTATCACAGTTTGGTCCATGGAAACCTTAAATTGTATCTTTGACTTTTTGATATTGCTCCTAACATTTTAAAAATAAGATTTTTACTTTCTGTTAATAACAGGATATTCTAGGCTCATTCTGATTTTTTTTAAATTTCCCTGAACAAAGAGTCATCTGTCCTCTGTAGAGTTCTGGTTTCTGTTACTTGACAATAGTATTAGAATAGTAGTTATGGGTGGATGCATAAAAAAGGAGATAGGCAAAAGTCCTGCCAAAGCTGTTGACCTACTTGCACTTGAAAATGGGACTTTAAAAAATAAATCACGGTTTCCAAAGATTTTTCAAATTTAAAGATGTATGTATTAGTCCATTCTCACACCGCTATAAAGAACTGCCTAAGACTGGGTAATTTATAAAGAGAAGAGGTTTAATTGACTCCTAGTTCCATGTGGCTGGGGAAGCCCCAGGAAACTCATAATCATGGTGGAAGGGAAAGAGGCACGTCTTACATAGCAGTGGGTGAGAGACAGAGTGTGGAGGAACTGTCAGACTCTTATAAAACCATCAGATCTCATGAGAACTCACTCACTATTACAACAACGGCATGGGGGACACTGCCCCCATGATCCAATCACCTCCCACTAGGTCTCCCCCTTGACATGTGGGAATTACGGGGATTGCAATTCAAGATTTGGATGGGGACACAAAGCCATATCAATGTTATATTGCTGAACCCTACTTTTCTTACAGTAAATGGTATTACCTGATACTAAGACTTTTTCCCCAGTAACAGCAGCCAGTTCAATAAACATATATGCCCTTAATACAGTCCAAGAACTGTCTCTGCCTTGAGGGCTGTAGGATAGCATGAGATAAGCTGGATATAGCACATTCCTCTCTTCTTCTTGCCATAGGGCCTTAGCTGTTCCTTGTCAGAATAGCTTACATGCCTTGCCACATAATATCACTGGAAATAACTTTGTAGAGATTGAGATTAATACAGGGATTTTTTTTTTAATGGCCATGAAGGTCTTGGAAGATGAGGACACAAAGAAAGACTGAAATCTGGAGACACTCAGACACAAAGGGACAAAACAGAGACATCCAGAGAATAATGGAATAAGAGGGAGGGAGTTGTGTTTTCATGATGAGAAATGTGTGAGAGAGCAAGCACTGAGGGGATGGAAGAGAAGATAGCAAGAGGGCTACAGAGAGATTTGGGACAAAAAACAAAGGAAGAGATGACAGATTTGGAGAAAATGATTGACGTTGAGAGAGGATTTGCAGCAAGATATGAGAAGATATGAAAAAAACAATGTGGAGAGAGTAAAGGAAGAAAAGTGGACAGAAAGAAGAGAAAAAAAGAGAGAAAAATGCTCATATAGTTTCTGTTTTGGACCATAAATACAAGCTGTAAATTCACTGACTGAAACAACCAGCTGGATTTGAATGGGTTTAGCTGAACTCAAATCCATTGTGTAGGATACAGACTAATTAAGGTCTGAGCTCTGTGGGATTAGGGACATATTTCCATTTTCTCTTTTGCATGGCTCTGCTGGGTATCAATCATCAGGCTCATGTTTGGCTGCAGCATCTTCAAGTCCATCTCACAGGTCATTGTAGAGTAACAGGCTTTGTAAGTTCAGCTACTACACCTCACTTCCCACCAACCATGGTGCCAATGACCTGTGCATTTTTACATTCTGTGCTGGGATTAGCTGGGATTAGCTGAAAGTCAAAGGTCTTGCTTGCCGCACACATGGTTGATGAGTCCTGTCATGTCACCATCTCCATCACTGTCAGCAGTCTATTCCACAGGGTGGAAATCAGAAACATGAATCTTACTAATACTTAAAGCCTTCAGTCTGCATCACAGTCTTATGAAATGCTTGGCTACTGGCCACCTTCTCTTCCCATGCACCAGTTCATGTTCAGCTGGACACATGACTAGTGATTCACAAAAAAGTGTTGGAAGAATGACTTCCCAAATCTGCTACTCCAATGTTGTCTTGGGAAGAATGGCACAGGCCTTGTACATTTAAAAATGTGTAAAGTTAGCATTTTCAAAGCTGATTGCAAAATTTCTTTGGATTCTTCTTCTGATTCTCTTGTTGCAAATTGTTAATTTTGTTAATTGAGACTTGTATCACTGGGGCTCTTGACTTTCTCATGGTAGTACGTCTAAAGTGGACTCCTTTCCAGATTTCAGGGAGAGAACAAAGGGGTAATGGGTCTAGTGTCAGCATCTTCCTAAGCATTGGACCCACAACTTGGTATGCAGAAGACTCATCTGGGAGCCTGTTAAAAATGCTGGGACCCACCCACAGAGATTGGGTCTGAGGAAATGGAATGGAGGCAGGCAACCAAACTGTAAGATTCCTACAAGTGGTTCTGAGGTAGGTGTCCCAAGGCCATTCTTTTTTAAAAGATGAGTTTTATTATTATTTTTAATTGACATATAATAATTGCACATATTTATGGGGTCTAGTGTTACATTTGAATACATGCATTGAAACATGTATACAGTGTAACTAGCATATTACTCAAGCCATTCTTTGAGAAATGTTTCCCAGGATAATGACAGTAGGTCTTTGCTTACAAGGTGTCTTGCCAGTTCTAAAAACACCTGTATGATCCCCTGCTTGTGACAGGCACAGATGCATCTAAGTTTTCCTCCCAGACCACATGTCCTACTGTCACCATGGTCAACATCAGTTCTCAAGACAGACACCTGATCACTATTAAACTTCACTTGCATCGCTAATGTAGACTCTTCATGGGCCTCACACATTATTTAGTATAGGTGGTCCTATCTTTTACTGCACAATGAGTTCCTGTATATCTGCTAAGAATCCAAAAGTTCAAGAGGAAAATTTATGGTTATGGAAGAGTTTCATTCCCAGAAAGCCAAAAAAAAAAAAAAGATAAAATCCATAGTACCATGTCCTGCCTTTTGGATTCCATCTCTGATAATATATTTCCAGCATTTTGTACATGTTCTTTACATTTTGTTCTTTTCTTGCTCTTTATGGCACTTTCATCATGTTTCATGATACCTATCTTTTACTCTATTGTAGTACTTGTGAGGTTTCAATTCTTTTTTTTTTTTTAACTGAGTTTTATTTTTTATCAGATTTACTTTTTTTTGTACTCTCTGTGCTGTACACACATGGTGATGCTTACAAGACTGAACAGTTGGCTGCTATGCAGAGCCACGATGGGGTAGCTCAGAATGTTCTTTGATGGCTGGCTTATAAAAGCCTGAACTTCACATCTGGGAGGTGCATAGGACTCAAAACTGCAGGATGTAAGGATGTTAAAAGTCATAAGTTGAGAACCGTCTCTGAAATAGGAATCCAGCTTTAATGAGACTAATTTGTCTAGGCAAAACCCAAGATAAAGCTTTATTACTCATCTAGATATTTTTCTTTTTGCGGGGTGGGGAGGGGGGACAGAATCTCACTCTGTCACCCATGCTGGAGTGCAGTGGCACGATCTCAGCTCACTGCAGCCTCCATCTTTCAGATTCAAGCAATTCTTGTGCCTCAGCCTACTGAGTAGTTGGGATTACAGGCACGCACCACCATTCCCAGCTAATTTTTGTATTTTTAGTAGAGACGGGGTTTCACTATTTTGGCCAGGCTAGTCTCGAACTTCTGGCCTCAAGTGATCTGCCCACCTCAGCCTCCCAAAGTGCTGGGATTATGGGCGTGAGCCACCATGCCTGGCCTCATCCAGATATTTTTCTAAGTGTCGGAGATACAGCCTTGAAGGAGGGAGACAGACATGGTCAGGGAACTTACAGACTGGAGGATTAGACAGGTAGGTAAAAGGGAAATTACAAATAAACTCTGTGAAAGAAGCTCAGGATATTAAGAAGTGCATTCAGAAAACAAAAAACAAACAAAAACCAGCTCTTAAAAATTAAAATTATAATAGCAAAAAATTAAAAATTCAACATGGGAACTTTCTGCTTTTAGTAATGGAGGACTATGTTATTTGAATAAACTATCCCACTGGATAAAAATTTTAAACAACTAGATAAAATATATTAAAATGTTTTAAAAGCATTGAAGACAAAACATGACTGTAAGGAATTATAAAGTCAAAGTAAAGTAAAAATGTGAATCCAGAAAGGTAAAAGAGCATGGAAGCCACATTGACCCTCTGATGCTTGCCAACCCTGGAAAACTAGGACTTTTGTTTTGATAATATCACAGAGAGATGGAAACAGAAATAAGAATCCAACAACCATAAAATTAAATTTCAAGCCCTGAACTTGGGTTTAAGATGGTCCCATACTGGCAGTGACCCCACAGTAGACTTTACTATATGATTGTTATACTTTAATGACATTTTTTTTTTAATGAAGGTGAAATAAAGATATTTTCAGATTTAAAAAACCTGGCTGGGCACGGTGGCTCACGCCTGTAATGTCAGCACTTTGGGAGGCCAAGGTGGGAGAGGTCATCACGAGGTCAGGAGTCTGAGATCAGCCTGGCTAACATAGTGAAATCCATCTCTACTAAAAATACAAAAAAATTTAGCCAGGCATGGTGGTGCACGCCATGGATGTAGTCCCAGCTACTCGGGAGGCTGAGGCAAGAGAATCGCTTGAACCTGGGAGGTGGAGGTTGCAGTGAGCTGAGATCGCACCACAACACTCCAGCTTGGGCAACAGAGTGAGACTTTGTCTCACAAAACAAACAAACAAACAAACAAACAAACAAAAACCTGAGCAAATTCTCCATCACAAGGACAGCACTAAAAATTTCTAAAGTCTATATAATATTTAGACTACAAAAGAGTGATTCCAGAAGGAAGTTCCGAGTTATAAGAAGGAATGAAGAAAAAAAAGAAGGAATAAGTGGTGAATATATGAGGAGCTCTAAATGATTACTGGCTTCAAAAAAACAATAATATCCAATGAGATTGAAATATATTGGATTAAAATACACATTAATAATGCCATATAGCCTTTCTGCCCCCTAGCGCTGCTGGGCCTGCAGGTCTCTGTTGAGCCGCAGACGCGGGTCTTTTGTTCCCCAGGATGGGGTTTGTTAAAGTTGTTAAGAATAAGGCCTACTTTAAGAGATACCAAGTGAAATTTAGAAGACAATGAGAGGGTAAAACTGATTACTAAGCTCGGAAACGCTTGGTGATACAGGATAAAAATAAATACAATACACTCAAATATAGGATGATAGTTCGTGTAACAAACAGAGATAACATTTGTCAGATTGCTTATGCCTGTATAGAGGGGGTATGATAGTCTGGCCAGCATATGCACACGAACTGCCAAAATATGGTGTGAAGGTTGGCTTGTCAAATTATGCTGCAGCATATTGTACTGGCCTGCTGCTGGCCCGCAGGCTTCTCAATATGTTTGGCATGGACAAGATCTATGAAGCCCAAGTGGAGGTGACTGGCGATGAATACAATGTGGAAAGCCTTAATGGTCAGCCAGGTGCCTTTACCTGCTATTTGGATGCAGGCCTTGCCAGAACTACCACTGGCAATAAAGTTTTTGGCGCCCTGAAGGGGGCTGTGGATGGAGGCTTGTCTATCCCTCACAGTACCAAACGATTCCCTGGTTATGATTCTGAAAGCAAGGAACTTAATGCAGAAGTACACTGGAAGCACATCATGGGCCAGAATGTTGCAGATTATATGTGCTACTTAATGGAAGAAGATGAAGATGCTTACAAGAAACAGTTCTCTCAATACATAAAGAACAGCATAACTCCAGACATGATGGAGGAGATGTGTTAGAAAGCTCATGCTGCTATACAAGAGAATCCAGTCTATGAAAAGAAGCCTAAAAAAAAGTTAAAAAGAAGAGGTGGCACTGTCCCAAAATGTCCCTTGCTCAGAAGAAAGATTGGGTAACTCAGAAGAAGGCAAGCTTCCTCAGAGCTCAGAAGCGGGCTGCTGAGAGCTAAACCAAACAGTTTTCTATGAGGATTTTTTCAGATAAAGACAATAAACTTGTGGACAGCAACTTAAAAAAATGCCATATAGGTTCAACATACACAAATAAATAAATGTGATACACCATATGAACAGAATGAAGCATGAAAACCATATGATCACCTCAATAGACACAGAAAAAGCATTTGATAAAGTTCAACATTGCTTCATGATAAAACGTTTCAACAAACTAGGCTTAGAAGGAACAAAACTCGACACAATAAAGGCCATATATGACAAACCCACAGCTAACATCATACTGAATGGGGATGGGGAAAAGCTGAAATCCTTTCCTCTAAGAGTTGGAACAAGACAAAGATGCCCACTCTTACCACTCTTATTCAACATAGTGCTGGAAGTCCTACCCAGAGCAATTAAGCAAGATAAAGAAATAAGGGCATCCAAATTGGAAAAGAGGAAGTCAATTTATCATAATATTTATTTATGTTTATTTTCAATTTTTTTAGAGGCAGGCTCTTAACTCCGTCGCCCAGGCTGTGCAGTGGCACAATCATAGCTCACTGAATGCAGTGGCAAAATCATAGCTCACTGTAGCCTTGAACTCCTGGGCTTGAGCAATCCTCCCAAGTGGCTGGGACTGTAGATGCCATGCCACAACACTTGGCTAATTAAAACAATTGTTTTTTGTCGAGATGGGGTCTTGCTATGTTGCCTAGGCTGGTCTCGAATTCCTGGCCTCAAGTGATCCTCTTGTCTCAGCCTCCCAAAGCACTAGGATTACAGGTGTGAGCCATTGTGCCCAGCCAGATGACATAATCCTATATATGGCAAAACCTGAAGACGCCATCAAAAAACTCTTAGAACTGATAAATAAATTTAGTGAAGATACAGGATACAACATCAACATGCCAAAATCACTGTTTCTATACACCAATAATGAACTAGCTGAAAAAGAAATCTAGTGTTTCTATGCACCAGGTGAAAAAAATTCCATTTATAATAGCTATGAAAAAATAAAATACCTAGGAATATATTTAACCAATGAGGTGAAAAAACTCTACAAGGAAAAGTGTAAAACACTGATGGAAATATTTGAAGAGGAAACAAACAAATAAAAAGACATCCCATGCTCATGGATTGGAAGAATTAATATTGTTAAAATGATCACACTACCCAAAGCATTCTACAGATTCAATGCAATCCCTATCGAAATACCAATGACATTCTTTACATAAATAGAAAAAAAATCCTAAAATTCATATGACATTATAAAAGACACCAAATAGCCAAAGCAATACTGATCAAAAAGAACAAAACTGGAGGCATTACACTACTTTACTTCAAATTATACTACAAAGCTATAGTAACCAAATCAGCATGATACTGGTATAAAAACAAACATATAAACTAATGGAACAGAATAGAGAACCCAGAAATAAATTAACATATTTACAGCCAACTGATTTTTGACAAAGGTACCAAAAACATACATTGAGGAAAGGACACCCTCTTCAATAATAGTGCTGGGAGAACAAAATAGCCATACGCAGAAGAATAAAATTAGACTCCCTCCCTACCTATCACCATATATAAAAATCAACATAAAATGGATTAAAGACTTAAACATGAAACAAAAAACTATAAATCTACTGGGAGAAAACATAAGAGAAGTGCCTCACGACATTGATCTTGGAAAAAATTTTATGTATAAGACCTCAAAAACATAAACAACAAAAGCAAAAATTGACAAATAATATTATATGAACTAAAAATCTTCCATACAACAAAGGAAACAACAGAGGGAAGAGACAACTGTAGAAAGGAAGAAAATATTTGCAAACTATTCATCCAACAAGTGACTAATATTCAGAATATGAAAGGAACTCAGACAACTCAACAGGAAAAAAATCCAATTAAAAAGTGGGCAAAGGAAATAAATAGATGTTTCTCAAAAGAAGACAAACAAATGTCCAAAAATGTATTTTAAAATGTTCAACCGCCACTAGTCATCAGGGAAATGCAAATCAAAACACAATGAGTATCATCTCACCTCAATTAGAATGGCTATTATCAAACACACACACACACACACACACACACACAAATGCTGGTGAGGATGCAGAGAAAAGGGAACTGTTATACATCGTTGGTGGGAATTTAAATTAGTACAGCCATTATGGAAAACACTGTGGGGATGTCTCAAAAAACTAAAGATAGATCTACCACATGATCCAATGACCCCACTGCTGGATTTTTATCCAAAAAAGAGAAAATCAGTGTATCAAAGGAATACCAATACCTGTACCCTTGTTTATTGCAGCACTATTCACAATAGCTAAGATATGGAATCAACCTAAATGTCCACCAACAGACAAATGAATAAAGAAAATGTGATATATATACACATTGAAATATTATTCAGCCATAAAAAAAATGAAATCCTGTCATTCACAGCAACAAGGATGAGCCTGGAGCATGTTATGTTAAGCAAAACAAGTTAGCCACAGACAGATAAATCCTGCATGTTCTTAATCAGATGTGGGAGCTAAACTTTTTTTTAGCTCTTGGAAGTCACGAGTAGAATTGTGGGTACTGGAGGCTAGGAAGGGTAGCAGGGAGGGGAGCATGGTGAGAGGTTTGTTAACAAATACGAAATTACAGCCAGATGGAAGGAGTAAGTTCTGGTGTTCTACAGCACTATGGGGTAAATATGGTTAATGATTATTGTATATTTTCAAAAGGCTAAAAGAGAGAATTTTGAATGCTCACAACACAAAGAAATTATAAATGTTGAGGTGATGGAATGCTATTTATCCTGATTTGATCATTACACATCGTATATATGCATAGAAATTCACTCATTATCCCATAAATATGTATGATTATTATGTATTAACTAAAAATAAAAAGAAAAATGCCATATTAAAAAAAAAAAAAGAGGGGAAGTAGTTTGAGTTAAAGTGTTCCAAGGTCCTTGTATTTTCCAGAAGGATGATAAAGATATTAACATTAGAAACCAATGTTAATCAATGAGAAGGTAAAGATCTATGATATAAGTTCTAGGGAAATCATTTACAAAATAAGAAACTGAGTGTATAACTTCTAAATTCATAGAGGGGAAACATGGTTAAAAAATACCCAGTAATTTAAAAAAAGTAATTTAAGGGAAAAAAGAAGTAAAACAAAACATGGAATAGGTGGCACAAGTAAAAAGACATATCAAAATGTTTAATTTAAACTCAGTTGATTTTGTTCTAACAAACTAACTTCATCTTTTAAAAGGCTAGATTGTTGAACTGGATACAAATATAAATTTAAATTATATATTATTTAAAAGAAACATAACTACAACATAAGCATATAGAAAGGTGGAAATTAAATCATGCAAAAATATCTCATTGAAATATTAATTTTAAAAAGTTGGTATACCTATGTTAATATTGAACAAATTAGAATTTAAGGCAAAAAGAATTTTTAGAGATAGAAGACTCATTTCACAATGTCAAAAACATCAGTTCAACAGGAAGATATGTCAGTTTTAAATTTGTACGTACCTAATAACATGCCCTTAATAAATGAATAAAGCCAAAAATTATAGAGTACTAGGAGAAACAGACAAATCCAGTCTCAGTGGAGATTTCAGTCTTTCAATAATTGATAAGAACAACCAGAAAAGAAGACAGATGATTTGAACACTATACTTAAGAATTTTAGGCCAGGCACAGTGGCTCACGCCTGTAATCCCAGCACTTTGGGAGGCCAAGGCGGGTGGATCACGAGGTCAGGAGATCGAGACCATCCTGGCTAACATGGTGAAACCCCATCTCTACTAAAAATACAAAAAATTAGCCGGGCGAGGTGGCGGGTGCTTGTAGTCCCAGCTACTTGGGAGGCTGAGGCAGGAGAATGGCGTGAACCCCGGGGGGTGGAGCCTGCAGTGACCCAAGATTGCGCCACTGCACTCCAGCCTGGGTGAAAGAGTGAGACTCTGTCTCAAAAAACAAACAAACAAACAAACAAAAAACAAAACAAACAAACAAACAAAAAATATATATATATATTCAAAAAATAAAAAAATAAAAAAAGAATTTTGACCTAATTAATATATATACATGTTATGGTCACCTTTTGGGAATGAGACAGGCCCCTCAGTCAAACTTTGGTTCAGATGTTAATACTGATGACACCACACAAACACATACACCAAATAAGCCATGAAATGGTTTATTACTCACATAATGGGGCCAAATACTTGCAAACTGAACAATACACTGATAAATAACCTCTGAGTTAGGGAGGAAATCACAAGAAAATTTAGGATATATTTCAAAGAATATGGCTTTTCCACTTTTCTTTTAGAAAACAGAATAGGAGAGAACATAAAGGCACAACAGAAAATTTTTACAGACCAATATCACTAATAAACATAAACACAAACACTTTTAAACAAATATTAGCAAATAATACCCAGAAATATGTTAAAGGTTAATATATAATTACATTATCCTAGTAATGCAAGGCTGGTTTAACATTTGAAAATCAATCAATGTAATCAATAACATAAGAATAAGGGAGAAGGGCTATATGATTATTTCAATAGATGTAGAAAAATATCTGACAAAAGTCAATATTCTTTCATGATAAAAAATTATCAGCAAAGTAGGAATAATAGGAAACTTTCTCAGCCTGATAAAGGCTATCTGTGAAAAACCTACAGCTGGCTGAGTATGGTGGCTCATGCCTGTAATCCCAGCACTTTGGGAGGCTGAGGTGAGTGGACTGCTTGAGCCCAGGAGTTCAAGACCAGCCTGGGCAACATGGTGAAACCCCATCTCTACTAAAAATACAAAAATTAGCTGGACATGGTGGTGTGTGCCTGTTGTCCCAACTACTTGGGAGGCTGAGGTGGGAGGATCCCTCAAGCCCAGGAGACAGAGGCTAGAGTGAGCCATGATTGCACTACTGTACTCCAGCCAGAGCAACAGACTGAGACCCTGTCAAAAAAAAAAAGAAAAAAAAGAAAGAAAAGAAAAATTAAAACCTACAAGTAAACTTATAATTGAACATTTTTACTCTAAGATTAGGGAAAGAGAGAAAGGACAATAAGGACCACTCTTACCACTTTTTTTTTTTAAGACATCGAACTGGCAGTCCTAGCCTGTGCAATGAGGCAAGAAAAAGAAACAAAATGTGTAAAGACTGGTAAGGAAGATGCAACACCATCTTTATTTGCAGAAAAAATGATTTTGTCTATGTGGAAAATCATAAGCAATTAATATTGCAAGTTTACAGAATACAAAGTCAATATAGTAAATTCTCATTATTTATGGTGAATATGGTCTATAAAGTTGTCCTGAACATGAAATTAGTGAATACTACTGAACATTTGCTCCAATGGGAAATGCAGGTTTAGATTCCTGTGAGACTCTGGGACAATATTTTTAGTCAATTAATACTTAACCTTGTTGTATGTGTGTTTCTGTTAAATGGCATCATTAAAAAAATATATATATATATAATTGATTTATCAACATCAAACTCATGGCCAACAGCACTGTAACTCATGCCTCAACAAAGCTTATCTAACACATGTCATTTATCTGTGATGTCAGGCACATCACCACCTTCTTGTGCTTAGGAGCATTAGAGAGCACTTCAGGCCTACTGGGGGCACTGTAAAGAGCAAAGTCATCAACAAAAAGCACAAAAATGCAATAAACATGGCATTAAATATACTGTGAAAAGGATACTTGTTTACTTTCTGATACCTTTGATACTTTCTGATAACCTCAGCTGTGAACATGTGCACTGGGGGCTCAAATTTGTCATCACTTTGTATATATCCACAAATGAATGTGGGGATTACAAATGAATTTTAGTGAGTAGGCAAATTATACAAAATCTGCAAATAATCAGGATCAACTATATATAAAAGTCAACTGTATTACTATGTATTTGCAAAAAAAACTTGGGAATGAAAATTTAAAATAACTTTAAAATAGCAAAAAATATAAAATGCTTAGGAATAAATCTACTTCAGAGTAAAATTTAAACTGAAATCTACTAAATTTTGCTTTAAAAATGATCTAAATAAATGAAGAGTTATCCCATGTTCATGGATTGGAAGATCTTCTCCAATTCATCTACAAATTTAATATAATCCCACTAAAAATCCTAAAAGTCATTTTTAAAATAAATTGCCAAGCTGATTCTAAAATTTATATGGACATGCAAAGACCTAGACTCACTAAAACAAAGCAATTTTGTAAAACAACAAAATTTGAGGGGTTATATTACCTGTCTCCAAGACTTACATAGAGCTACAGCAATCAAAACTGTGCAGTAAAATTTGTGTAAAAATAGAAAAAATAAATAAATGAAATAGAATAGTAAGTCTAGAAAGAGACCTGCACATATATTGGTCAATTAATTTTCCAAAAATAAATTGCCAAAGCAATTCAATGGGCAAAAAAACAGTTTTTGCACCAAATTTTGCTGGAATGCTGGGTTTCTATAGAGAAAAAAGAAAATGAAATTGTTATCTCTACCTCAAACCATTCATAAAAATTAATTCAAGAAGAATTATGGTCGTGAATGTAATAACTATAAAGCTTCTAGAAGAAAGTAGAAGAGAATGTCTTTGCAAACTTGGGGCAGGAAAACTGTTTTAGAGAGATTATAAAAGGCACTTGACATAGAAAATTGATGAATTGGACTTTCTCACAATTCAAAACAAAAGCGTTGTATCTAGTATATATAAAGCACTTACACATATAAATAATAAAAAGACAATTCAAGTTAGAAAAGTAGGCAACAGACCTGAACATTTACTTCATAAAAGATATAAAAATGACCAAAACATGCATAAAAATGTGATCAACATCATTAGACACGAAGGAAAATAAAATTAAAGCAACAACCTGAAAAGGCCAACTGGAATAGCTGAAAATTTAAAAAGTTCAAAACAACAGATGTTGGCACATATATGGAGCTACCAGAACTCTATATACACTGCTGGAAGGAGTTTAAAATTGTACAACCACTATTTAAAAAAATTAATGGCAGTTTCTTATGAAGTTAAACTTACACCTATTCTGACTCAACAGCTCCAATGCACAAAAGGATTTGTACAAACATGTCTTCATTCACAAGAGCCCCAAACTGGAAACAACTCAATAGAATGGATAAGAAAACCATGAAACCTTTATACTAAGAAATAAAAAATTATTGAAACATGAAACAATATGAATGATTCTCAAAAACATTATGTTGGGTAAAACAAGTCAGACACAAAAGAGTGCCTATTGTATGCTTCCATTTACAGAAAGTTCCAGAACAGACAAAACTAATCAATGGTGAAAGAAATTAGAGCAATACTTGCTTGTAGGGGATGGCCAGGGATTGACTAAGAAAATTTTCTGAAGTGATTAAAATGTTGGAATTCTTAATTGGGATGTTGATATTTTCAAAATTCATCAAATTATACACTTATGTGCATTTCACCATATGTAAACTTTATCTTTTAAAAAAATCCTTGAAAGATCTCTTCTCTACACAAAAAGCCACTTTCAAGTACACCCCCCCCCCACACACACACAGGTTCACTAACACATTAGACTGTAAAAAATGAAAAGTCCTAAATGTTAGTGAATATATGGAACAACTGGAAGTTGTATTGTCTACTTGTGGGAATGTAAACTGATACGAATCACTCTAGAAAGCAATTTGACAATATTTAATGCAGTTGAATGTGTCCATATGGCTCAGCAATTCCACAGTTACTGTGTACTCCTAAAGCACACATGTGAACAGGCATATTCAATGCAGCATTGTCTGTACTAGTTTTAAACTAGAAAACTCCTGATGCCCACCAACAGGAAAACAGTTACATAAATCACTCATGGGCTGTACAACCCAATATCAAATAGCAGCAAAAATGAAAGAAGTGGAACTACTCCTATCAATGAGTATAATCCTCAGGAACATAATACTGAGTGAAAAAATGCAGAAGAATACATATTGCATGGCCCCATTTATATAAAATTAGAAAATATAAAAACTTAATTCAATAAGATCCCTATGCATTTATGCACAAATGGAACAGCCAGAAAATATGAATGAGGCCAGGTGTGGTGGCTCATGCCTGTAATCCCAGCACTTTAGGAGGCAGAGGCAGGCGGATCACGAGGTTAGGAGATTGATACCATCCTGGCTAACATGGTGAAACCCCGTCTCTACTACAAATACAAAAATTCGCTGGGCATGGTGGTGCACACCTGTAATCCCAGCTACTCAGGAGGCTGAGGCAGGAGAATCGCTTGAACCCGGGAGGCAGAGGTTTCAGTGAGCCAAGATTGCGCCACTGTACTCCAGCCTGGCGACAGGGAGACTCCATCTCAAAAAAAAAAAAAAAAAAAAAAAAAGAAGAATATGAATGAATAAACATAAAATTCAGGATAGTGGTTACCTGGAGGGAGGGAAAGAAGGTGCATAGGGGCTCCATGTCTGCTTGCAATGTTTGATTTATAAAATCTGAAGCAAGTGTGGAAAAATATTAAGATGTTATGCTTGGTGGTAGATACAGGGCATTTATTTGAGATATGATTCTACAGGCATTTCTGCACACTGAAACATTTCAAGATAAACAAAGAGAAGAAGTCGACTCTCTGAGGGCTCAGGCTTAGGGGCACTTGTATAAGGGATTAATAAATAGTTTCATTGTCTCCTGAAGAGAAACTGCAAACTATTCCACTCCCCGAGGAGTATATTTATTCTTTAGGAGTAATTTATTCTTTGGAGCTTTGAATATACTTTAACTCTTTCCATAAAGGATTTGAGGTATTTTGCAACAAAAGACACATACAATGAATCATGAAAACATAAACATAAGTAGAAAATCAGGATCAAATATACTAAACATTCCATCAATACTGGTTAACACAGTTGCTGTGATTAAATTTCAAACTTGGCTCTGAAGTTCTTGGCAACAGTAACCACTCCATCTCCATCTGACCCATAAAAGCAGATTATAAAAACTAACCTTTGTTCTTCAAGATTTAAATAAAATATTTTCCTGACTAGTCTCTATTCTACTTTGCATTTTGCCTTGTGGCTAACTAGCCAGATTCTCTGTCCTCCTTCTTTCTCTTTTCTTTCCTTTTTAAATTTATTAAATAAACTGTGAGATGGGAGAATAAAGCCCGGGTTTGCCCAAAGAGAAGAATAGGATGTTTTTTGGTCTGTCAACAAACTGTTAATGATAGAAAATCATGGAATCAAAACGAGAGAAAATATAGGTGAATCATTAACTGCTTTCTGAATGGGCAGTAAACCCTGAATTACAATGAATGAAATCACAAAGAAAAACAATAGGAGAAAAACACAAGGAAAATCACAAAGAAAAACAGAAGGAAAAACTCAGATAACAATCAAAATAAAAAGGCAAGTACAGGCTGGGCGCGGTGGCTCATGCCTGTAATCCCAGCACTTTGGGAGGCCGAGGCAGGCGACTCATGACGTCAGGAAATCGAGACCATCCTGGCTAACACGGTGAAACCTCGTCTCTACTAAAAATACAAAATAATTAGCAGGGCGTGGTGGTGGGCCCCTGCAGTCCCAGCTACTCAGGAGGCTGAGGCAGGAGAATTACTTGAACCCAGGAAGCAAAGGTTGCAGTGAGCCGAGATTGCGCCACTGCACTCCAACCTGGGTGACAGAGTGAGACTCCATCTCAAAAAAAAAAAAAAAGGCAAGTACACTATGATAATCTTATTTAGCAAGTGATAGGTTTATTCTCTTAAATATAAAGATAGCATAAACAAGTACTGCTATATGCCAATGACTCCAAATTTTATAATTCTAGCCCAATCTATACTTCTCAACTCCCAACTCATATTCACACCTACTTAACACCTGCACTTGGATATTTAACAACCATCTCAACATATGCTGAGATGCGTGGTATATCTTGTATATATTGTACATGTTGAGATACATTGTGTACTCCATAAGATGGAATTCCTGATCCTTCCTCCCAGCAGATGCTCCATTCACAGATTGCTCTCATCTCAGTTGATGGCAACTCAATCTTTTCGGTAGTCCAAGCCAAAAACTTGTGGCCATCATTGACTACTGTTTCTCATACTCCATATCCAGTTCTGTCAGTAAATCTTGTTGCCTTATCTTTAAAATATACCCAAGATCCAACTACTTTCTGACACCTCTGCCGCTATCACCTTGATCCAAGTCACAATTATCTTTTGCCTAGAATAATGCAGTACTTTCCCAACTGGTCCCCCTAATTTAATTATTTCCCCCTCCTGAAGTTGATTCTCTACACATTATTGCAATGAATCCAGCTGCCAATATTTTATACTTTAATATGTATATCCTTAAATAATACACAATATTGTACATGTGTACTTATATATTTATGTTAGTATTTATACTGCACATAATGTCTACAATATGCTTCGCATGTAGACACAGTTGAGAAATTCTCATCTTTTATTTGCTATTCCTCAGCATAATGACAAAACATGAAAGTAGATTAGGAACGACCACAGACATCAAAATTCTTCCCAGATGCCAGATCCTTAAGACTAACAGTGAATGTGGGTAGTGTCTACTATTTATTGGCTGAAATACCCTTAGGTGCATTTTTTTTCATCCTCTCTATGCCTCAATTTTCTAGTGTTCAAATGGGATTGCTATCATATATATATATCGCAGTGTTAGGAGATTAAATGAGAATGTATACGAAGAGCTTATAATAGTGCAAGACATTGCTCAATGAATCTTTGTTGTTATGATGATTACTCATTGAAGAGAATATGAATCCCAGTGCATTCCTTGCCCAATCAGGAATAGATCAGGAGCACGGTAGGGCTGCACTGTCTTACCTGCCAGGCCTTCAGTGGAATGAAGCTCAGGAAGTGAGGAGCTGATACCAGCACCATCCTCCGACTCAGCAGCACAGTTAACCAGCCTCAGGTCCACCTACACACTTGGTAACCATCCCCAGGTCTAGCAACATACTTCACCATCCAGCTGCTGTACCAGAACATGAGGCACAGTATCTCCCTAAATGGGAGTACTAAATGTTTCTGCTTTTGAGGCGAATGCAATAGTGTTTCTGCGTGAGATCCCTTTTGAAAAAAAGCAATTCTTCAGCACACACTAGCCTAAAGAGTCTCAGACTATGGGATTTGCATCTCTTCCCCTTCCCTGAAAACCCTGGAAAATTCCAAGTAGAAATGGCAATTTGTTCCCTAGATCGCCACTCACTTACAACATAGGACCCTCACTTGATCCCTAACCCAGCAGACCCAGGTCTCCTTGTCTTTTTATCTGGGGATTATCTTCACCAAGCAACTTCAGAACGCAAAATGAGTTTGGAGGGTAGAACTAGATGGGAGGATCGCCATTGGAAGTTTGAGACCAGACAAAATAAGGATTCAAGAAGTAGAAATCAGTATGGGGTAGTGGGAGCAGGTAGGAGCAAAAGGGAACTCAGGTAGGAAGGAAGCAGAGACCAAAGCTGAGGAATAAAGAGGCTTGGTTTCAGGAACAAGAGAGAGACCCTATTACCAGGCCTGAAGCAGGTCTGGATAGAGCCAGCAGTGGCTGGGATGGCTTGCTGCCATTTCACTGAGTGCTGACTTAGTGTTCCTAAGATTCCCAGGATGACTGGGCCAAGCATGTGAGTGTCAAGTCTCTTTAGCAGCAGGGATGGGAGGGTTAGGGGAGGAGAGATATGCAGGAAGCTGGACAGATTACTAAACAGCCAGGCCATTCATCTGCAAAGCCTAGAGTGGGAACAGTTACCCAGACTCCCAAAGAGTCACAAGTTCTTACATCTTTGCAATCTGCCAGAAGTCCACAGACAATATACTCTTGGTTCTCCTCTCAATATCACCTTCAAGCCGGGATCTCATTTCTATACCAAACAAGATATAAGCCCAGGAGAGATAAGTGTTTACTAGCCAGATGAGAAATGGTCCATATGTTTCAGTTTGGAGAGGCTAAAGGATCAGAAAGCAATGCTAATAGCTCCTCTGTCCTAGGGCACCAACCCTATTGTTCAACCTATATCCAAAAGAGTAATAATTAAAGCTCAATGTATTGGGTGTTCGCTGTGTGCCAGGCATGATGAGAAATGCTTTACATGCATTGTTTCTTTTGATCCTTATGACTATCTTACGAAGTGTGTGCTATCAGGAGGAAACTGAGGTTACACACTAGTAAGCTGATGGCCTAAGTGCCAAGATGAAAAAACCAGGACAGGCCAGGCACAGTGGCTCACACCTGTAATCCCAGCACTTTGGGAGGCCGAGGCAGGCGGATCACGAGGTCAGGAGATCGAGACCATCCTGGCTAACACGGTGAAACCCCATCTCTACTAAAAATACAAAAAATTAGCCGGGCATGGTGGCGGGCGCCTGTAGACCCAGCTACTTGGGAGGCTGAGGCAGGAGAATGGCGTGAACCTGGGAAGCGGAGCTTGCTGTGAGCTGAGATCGCACCACTGCACTTCAGCCTAGGTGACAGAGCAAGACTCCATCTCCAAAAAAAAAAAAAAAAGAAAAAACCAGGACAGCCTTTTAAGGCTATGATCAGAAAAATGGTAACCTGTTAAAGTTAAGCACGCCTTTTGGGAGAAGAGTAATCAAGAGATCTTAAGGATGTGGGTCTTTCTCAGAACCGCAATAGCAGCTTACCTAGCTTCCTTCCACGTGTCTCTGCATGTCTCTGCTGTCGTACATCTTCTAGTCCTGTTTTCCCATATCCTGGTGGTCCTGCTGACATAATAGCTGCTAGGTAAAATCTAAGCAAACTGAAGAATTCCCATTTATTGACTAAGATCGTTTTTCTGAAGTGGCATCATCTCTAGCTATGGTAATAGGCTCCTACTACCCTCCTCACTAGCATGAATTTGATCTTCAAATGAAATTTTATAAATTAGAACCCCTCACTGATGCATCCCTAATACTTCTGAGGCACAGGTACACATGCCTGTCTATTAAAAGAGCATCTGAGAGCTAACAATGGAAGGAAATACTTTTCAGAGAAGCAGATTTACTGATTTGTAACAGCATTTTATAGACACTCAGGATCTCCTAAGACAAAACATTTCCTTCCTATCCCAGTTTTGACTCATTTTCATATTCTCTGCCCATAGTGATTCCCAGCATCTCCTGTGGTTCCCTGAGAATGCATCCCTAGAAGAATGGGGCATCCTCCATATAGGTGAATAGCAGGAACCGTACCTAAGTAAAGAGGAACATACAATAAATATGACAATTCTGACTGAATTAAGGAGGCAAACATACTTTGACTAATTTGTTAGTAAGTTTATTCTTCACTCATAAAAAGAACATATTTTTGGCTTTGAAATCATGACATAAAAAGGGAAATAACTGAAAATTATCAGCTAAAAGTAGGTAGATGCAGCTCATGCTGAATCATCAGCAAATACTACGTGCTTTGGGCTATAGCAGGGCACCAATCAAAGCAAGAACCAAGGATGCAGTGCCATGCCATCTCTGAAAACTGCTTAGTTCCCAAAGGTTGTTTGGTCATCACATAAAGGAAATTAATCTTTCCTTTCTCCTGCTTTCCTTCTTTCCTTCTTAACTTTTAGCTATGAGAACAGTGGGCAATAATGCTTTAATACTAGTCTTTCTAGTTTATAGGATAGTGTTGTTGTTTTAACATGTATAACCTGCATATTTTCAACCTTCAAAAAATAAAACTGCCAAAATCAACTGTAACTAAAGGCCATTTTTATTTTTGGTCTGTTATCTGCTGTAGGCAGAGCTTCATATAGGAATTTTTATTGCGAATTTCTATGACTGCATCCCTAACAAGCTCAATGAACATCTGTGGCCAAAGCTTCTGCAAAGCCTCATTTTTCATGTTGATTTCTGTGGCTTCCTTCACAAGGTCTTCTACATACGTTTTACAGAATTTCTTCTTTTCTTTTATTTCCTGTTAAAAAAAGAAAGTTTTGCATTAAATCATAACTAATCCAAAAGTCAAAGCAACAATTAGCTGAACCACAGAAAATTGAAATAATTTATTCTGACCCCCTGGTTCCTCCCCCACCTACTCCTCAGAGCAGGAATTCTTTGCTAGTCACTGCCGACAGAGTTCTGCTTGAGTAAAGATAACAACAAGGGCCTCAGTACTTCTCAGTCTACACCTACCTCTGTTGGACAGCTCTGCTAGAAAATGTGTTTCTTTACTGGAATTGTTGAATCATAACTACTATTTCTCCTATCTCAGTTCAGGTCATTTAGCTCACACAAGTCAGCTGAATGCAGACTCATAGATTCCTGTGGTAAATGTATCAGGATACAGATAGTGACAATTTCAATTGGTATGATATTAGTTAATATCTATGTAATACTTTAAGTACCTATACTCTGAATTTACCCTCTATTATGGGAAAGCATAAAATGGTACACTACACTGACTTATGCAGCCTTGACCATTTGGAGAAAGTTGGGGGAAAGTGTACAAGGAGGAAGAGTAAACATATAGAAACCTGGGATCCAGGACATTGCCTTCTAAAGAAACAGGTCTCTTACTCAACTTCTGGGTCTGGCAATGTGCAAATGAAAAACCTGGTCCTAAACACAACAGAGGAATTTTGGAGCCAGAGGATATTTGAGCATTGTGCCCCAATTTCATCAGAGACTAAAACAAAGTAATTTTGTTTAATGCAAGAATTTAACATTTATTTTGGCTATTGATACTTCTGGAGAGTATCAAGTCATAATCATGGAAGGTATAATATATATGGAAGAATCAACGTAACACATCAGATAATCAGAATTATAAGGGAAGTAACACATCAATGAAGAAGGAAAGTAATAAATATCAATGAGACAATACATTTAACTACTAGAAAAAGGATCCATTTAAATCTCCAACTCAAGTCAAAACATCAAAATAATTTCAAGATAAATTAAATGAGTTAAATTTAAAATATCATAGGCCAGGCATGGTAGCTCACATCTGTAATCCCAGCACTTTGGGAGGCCAAGGCAGGAGGATCGCTTAAGGCCAAGAACTCAAGAACAGCCTGGGCAACATGGTGAGACCCCATCTCTACAGAAAAACAAGAATAAAAAATTTAGCCAGGTGTAATAGCACATGCCTGTAGGTCCAGGTACTTGGGAGGCTGAGGTGGGAGAATCGTTTGAGCCCAGGAGTTCAAGGCTACAGTTTAAGCTATGATCATGCCATTGCACTCCAGCCTGAGTAACAGAGTGAGACCTTGTTTCTAACAAAAAAAAGAAGGCCGGGCGCGGTGGCTCACGCTTGTAATCCCAGCACTTTGGGAGGCCAAGGCGGGCAGATCACGAGGTCAGGAGATCAAGACCACGGTGAAACCCCGTCTCTACCAAAAATACAAAAAATTAGCCGGGCATGGTGGCGGGTGGTGGGCGCCTGTAGTCCCAGCTACTCGGAGAGGCTGAGGCAGGAGAATGGCGTGAAGCCGGGAGGCGGAGCTTGCAGTGAGCCGAGATTGCGCCACTGCACTCCAGCCTGGGCGACACAGCAAGACTCCGTCTCAAAAAAAAAAAAAAAAAAATTCGGCCCTGCGCAGTGGCTCACACCTGTAATCCCAGCACTTTGGGAGGCCGAGGCGGGTGGATCACTTGAGGTCAGGAGTTCGAGACTAGCCTGGCCAGCATGGTGAAACCCTGTCTCTACTAAAATTATAAAAATTAGCCAGGGTTGTGGCACATGCCTGTAGTCCCAGCTACACGGGAGGCTGAGGCAGGAGAATTGCTTGAACCCAGGAGGCAGAGGTTGTAGTGAGCTGAGGTCGTGCCACTGCATTCCAGCCTGGGCGACAGAGCGAAACTCTGTCTCAAAAAACAAAACAAAACAAACAAACAAACGAAATCCTAAAAATCTCAGATATTGTCATTAAAATGATACCTACGAAGATTTCTAGGAAGTCCAGACAGAACGGTCAGGCAAGAGAAAGAAATTAAAAAGCATCTAAATAGGAAAAGAAGTCAAACTATCTCTCTTTGCTGACAATATGATTTCTATACCTAGAAAATCCTAAAGACTCTGCCAAAAGGCTCTCAAATTGAAACAATTTTAGTAAAGCTTTAGGATACAAAATCAATGTACAAAATTCAGTAGCGTTTCTATACACCAACAACATCCAGGCTGAGAGTGAAATCAAGAACACAATCCCACTTACAATAGCCACAAAGAAAATGAAATACCTGGGAATACAGCTAACTAAGAAGGTGAAACATCTCTACAAGGAGAACTACAAAATACTGCTGAAAGAAATCAGAGATGCCACAAATAAATGGAAAAACATACCCTGCTGATGGATTGGAAGAATCAATATCATAAAAATGGCCAGATTGCCCAAAGCAATTTACAGTTCAATGCTATTCATATCAAATTCCCAATGTCATTCTTCACAGAATTAGAAAAAAACATTCTAAAATTCATATGGAACCAAAAAAGAGCCCGAATAGCCAAAGCAATCCTAAGCAAAAAGAACAAAGCCAGAGGCATTATGCTATCTGACTTCAAACTATGCTATAAAGCCACAGTAATCAAAACAGCTTGGTACTGGTAAAAAACAGACACATAGACCAATAGAACAGAATAGAAAACTCAGAAATAAAGCTGCACACCAAAAACCATCTGATCTTCAACAAGGCTGACAAAAACAAGCAGTGGGGAAAGGACTCCCTATTCCATAAATGGTGCTGAGATAACTGGCTAGCCATATGCAGAAGACTGAAGCTGGACCTTTCCTATTTCACCATATACAAAAATTAACTCAAAAGGGATTAAAAATTTAAATGTAAGACCTCAAACTATAAAAATTCTGGAAGACTCTTCTCAATATTGGCCTTGGCAAAGAATTTTTGGCTACGTCCCCAAAAGCAATTGCAACAAAAACAAAAATAGACAAATGGGACTTAATTAAACTAAAGAGCTTTTGCACAGAAAAACAAACTATCAACGGAGCAAACAGACAACCTACAGAATGGGAGAAGATATTTGCAAACTATGTATCTGACAAAGGCTTAATATCCAGAATCTATAGGGAACTTAAATCACCAAGCAAAAACCAAATAACCCCAGTAAAAAATGGGCAAAGGACATGAACAGATACTTCTCAAAGGAAGACATACAAGTGGCCAACAAGGATATGAAAAAGTGCTCAGCATCACTAATCATCAGAGAAATGCAAATCAAAACCACAGTGAGATACCATCTCACACCAGTCAGAATGGCTATTACTAAAAAGTGAAAAAACAACAGATGCTGGCGAGGCTGTGGAGAAAAAGGAACTCTCATACACTGCTGGTGGGAATATAATTAAATTAGTCCAGCCACTGTGGAAAGCAGTCTGGCGATTTCTTAAATAACTTAAAACAGCTACCATTCGGCCCAACAATCCCATTACTGGGTATATATTCCAAAGAAAATAAATCATTCTACCAAAAAGACAAATGCACTCGTATGTTCATTGCTGCACTATTCACAATAGCAAAGACATAGAACCAAACCAGGTGCCCATCAATGGTAGACTGGATAAAGAAAATATAGTATATATATATATATATATATATACCATGGAATACTAACTACATAGCCATAACAATGAGTGAAATCCTGTCTTTTGCAGCAACATAGATGGAACTGGAGGCCATAATCTTAAGCAAATTAATGCAGAAACAGAAAACCAAATGCTGCACATTCTCACTTATAAGTGGGAGCTAAGCACTGAGCACACATGGAAGATGGGAACAACATAAATACGGGAACAACATAGAGGGTGGTAGGGGTGTGGGTTAAACCACTACCTATCTGGTACTGTGCTCATTACTAGAGTGACAGGATCCATACTCCAAACTCCAGCATCACATAATACTCTCATGTAACAAATCTGCACTGTACTCCATATCTAAAAGGTGAAATATTTAAAAATAAAATAAAAAGAAAGATTCATAAGAAAAAATGCTTACGTCATAATGTTATGTGACAAAAATAAAAATTTTTTTATAGGGTTTGAGTTATATGAATGTATGATTTGTCAAAACTCAGCAATTGTACACCTAAGATTTACATTTCAGTATATAAGTTTTACCTCTAAACGGTAAAATTTACAAAGAAAAATACTCTGTAGAATACTGAATCCCAATTAATGAAATGCACGCTGAATTATTTAGGCAGAAGCATACTAGTGTCTGCAATGACTGTGAAATGAATTAAAAAAAATACTAAGGTAGATGGATGGATAGATACATAGACATGTGATAAAGTAAGTACACTGTATGGTAGGATGCTAATAGTTGAGTGTAGGTTTTGGATGTATGGATGTTTATTGTAAAATTCTTTCAACTTTGCTGTATGTTTGAAATTTTTATTAAAAAGTTAGAAAAGAATACATAAAAACTATTGAAGAAAATATATTGAAGTCTCATTAAGATTGTTTCTGAGTTCTTGGCTCACGCCTATAATCCCAGCACTTTGGGAGGCTGAGGTGGGCAGATCATGAGGTCTGGAGATCGAGACCATCCTGGTTAACATGGTGAAACCCCATCTCTACTAAAAAAAACACAAAAAAATTAGCCAGGTGTGGTGGTGGGCGCCTGTAGTCCCAGCTACTCGAGAGGCTGAGGCAGGAAATGGCATGAACCTGGGAGGCGGAGCTTGCAGTGAGCCAAGATCACGCCACTGCACTCCAGCCTTGGCCACAGAGGGAGATTCCGTCTCAAAAAAAAAAAAAGATTGTTTCTGAGTTCTGAGAACATTAGTATGTTTTCCTCCTTTTTAATATTTTTATTCTGTTTCCCAATGCTTATGATTTTTTAATTTAATTTAACTTAATTTATTTTTTGGAGACAGGGTCTCACTGTGCTGCCCAGGCTAGAGTGCAGTGGCATGATCTCCGCTCACTGCAACCTCTGCCTCCCAGGCTCAAACAATCCTCCCACCTCACCTTCTCGAGCAGTTGTGACCACAGGTGTGCACCACCACACCCAGCTAATTTTTGTATTTTTTGTAGCAATGTGGCTTTGCCATGTTGCCTAGGCTGGTCTCAAACTCTTGAACTCAAGCAATCCACCCACCTCAGCCTCCCAAAGAGCTGGGATTACAGGCATGAGCCACCACACCTGGCCCAAGTGCTTATGATTTTTAAAACAAAGTATGTTTTAAATTCCTGATTAATGTGAGTTAATAATAAGTCCAAATTGCACTAACTTTCCTTAACAGAGGCACATTTTAAGAATTTTCTTATGACATATAAGCATCTCTAAGTAATCACTCACCATTCACGGGTCAAAATGCTGATTTGATATAGTCATGTACTAAAACAATAGGTCATAGATTGACCAGTCATAAAAGTATGTACAGATTTTGATGTGATAAGCAACAAATGGTTCCAGCTGGCCTCTTCTCTGAAGAACTTCTCTCACTCTGAAATACTATAGTCTGAACCTTAGCCATCTATACTAAGTTAGCTTGTTGATGAGAACAGAACGTAGCTGCTCTCTTTTAGCACTCAGTAAATCTGGACTACATAGGAACTCCTACAAAGAAGAACAAGTGTGAATCACTAGAGATCAGCAACTAAAATGAGCAATATTTTACAAGAAATGCATTTACAAGTAGAAAGCGTAGAGCATATTTAGTGAATGCTTCTTTTACAGATTTCTAAATTGCTTAAAATAGGATTTTGAATTTAAAAAGACAAAATTCTATTATTAAGATTGGAAGATTTTTTATAATAATTTAGGGATAACAAAAATTAAAACAATTAAATGATATATTTTGTTAAATCATTTACGTATTATACAAATGAAAATAAATTCTTCACAACTGGCACAGTATAATTTACAGTGCTTTAAAATTTTCTGCTATAGTTACTTCCACTGTTTCTCTAGGAATATGTTGATATAGATTTGTACCGCTATAATAATCCTTAATTTAGTAACTGTGTTTGAAAGCATTTTTACTTCATCATTTCTCCTCTCCTCTAAGCCAACTATTCTGTATCTCCTTACAATATGCCCTATAACTCATCAGGTGTCTGCCAAGACAACTCACTCTGCCTGTCCAGGATGATCCCATTGAAAGCACGTTAGAGACACCTCTCTTGCCCTGACCTGTCAAGGAGTTGTTGCTCCTTGAGTAATGCTTTTTCCATTCCCAAATGCTTTCATATACTCATCTCTTTTGTCTCACAATATCCCTGTGGGATTCATAAAGCAAGTATTTTACAAGTTCAATCCTGATGAGATAAACTCTATATAATATTGTTTACATTATTTCATTAAACAAGAATTTTGTTGTGATGAAGATGGTTTGGGAAAAAGAAGGTCAACAGTGGGGTTTGTTATAGAGCAATTTTAACTATAATGGTACTTATATTAGGATTTAATCCATATCTCCATTTTATAAATGAGAAACAAGGTCTATAGAGATTGAGAGATCTGCTCAGGATTAAGCATCTTCTATTAATACTTCCATAGAGAAAACACTCTAATCTAGTCCTTGAAGAACTTACAGTCTAGTTGGGAGATGGCCTGCACATATAAAAAGTCAACTAAAAACATAAAACAGTAGATACATGCTGAATAAAATGTTCAGACAGCAAATTACAGTGTTCAGAAAAGGGGTGGTCAAGAAAACTTGAGAAAACACCATGATATACTGTGAACGTGTCCAAGGTCAGAATTAGGACTCCATTCTAGAGGCGGCTCAGTCAATAATTCAACGTGACCCTCAGTAACTCATCTGAGTTTCCAGTTTTCCTCATCTAAGAATAGGATTAGATTCTTTAAAGTCCCTTTCAGCACTCTGATTCTATGTCCATCTTAAATCTTTTTTAGATGAGCCAGGAGAATACGGAAAACTACCAAGCAACAGAGTTATGACATGTACAATGAAAGGGTCTGCTTAACCTGATTTGTGAAGAACTTACCTCAATTAATTTTCTCAACAACTCAGGATGTATGGAAGAGAGACTGAGCACTTTGTGCTGCAGTGATTTAAGTATTTTTCAAGATGTAAGGAGCATGGTATAAGTGAAGGAATGCTGGGCTGTGAGTCGAGAGAGTGATTAAGGGACTTGAGCAAGGTCTTTCAAGTACTCAGAACTAGAATCAGGGGCTCAAATCCACATCTCCTGATTGTTAGATTAGTGTTTCTTTCCAAACATTTTGGGGCTTCAGATTCCTTCTTTCCTCTTTAAAATTTCTCAAAGCAGGAGTCAACATTCCCTGTCTTTACTTCCTTATAGCATTATTGCTCAAATCACTTTAATCAAGACTCTGCTTACATGACTGCACTGAAGCTATCTGTTTTAAAAATCTGCATGCCTGTAGTTTCAGCTACTTGGAAGGACAAGGTAGGAGGATTTCTTGAGCCCAGGAGTTCAGGGACAGACTGGGCAACACAGAAAAAAAAAAACAAAAAAAAAAAACCACAATCACCTTGAATGACTGTCCAATTTACCAAAACATTTTCCTTTACAGTTTGTGCATCTATGGTGTTAAAAAACATAGCCAACTCAATCAAGATCATAAAGATTTTCTCTTCTTATTAAAATAAAAACTTGAAACTTTTGCTTTTAATACTTGGGTTTTTATTTGGTCTGGAGTTAATTTTTTGTTACATGGTGCAAAGTAGGGGTTCAATATGCTTTTCTGATTGAATATCCCTTTTCCTTAGTATCATTTATCCCATTAGACTATCTCTTTACAATCACCCTGTTTTAATTGATAGGTATTTATAATATGCCTTAATATCTAATAGTGCTAGCCATCTTCTCATTGTTCTTCTTTTTCGGAGTTTTTGTAGCTAATTATGTTTATTTTTCCACATGTACTATAGTATCAACTTGTCAAAAAGCCTCAACAAAAAAGTTTTTGGTATTTTCATTGGGATTATATGAAATTTTTAAGTTAACTTAAAGAAAATTGACAAAGTTTGCTTAAAATTCTTCTTATCCAAAACATGGTATGTTTTTCCATTTGTATAAATCTTTTGTATGCTTCACTAATGTTTGAAAAGTTTTTTTTTATAGATCCTGTATATTTATTATTAGGTTATTACAAGATACATTATCTTTCTGTGTTGCTACTGTGAGTTAGGTTTTTCCTTATATCTTCTTTCTGTTTGTTATTTGTAATATAGAAGCTGTTGACTTCTGCTACATTACTGAATTTTCTTATAGCTTTTTATGATTTCTAAATTAATATTCTTGGGATTTCCAGGTATTCAATAATATTATCTGCAAATATAAGTTTACTTCCTTCTTTTCAAATGACCATTGATTTCCTTCTCTTGTTTCATTGCATTATCTGTATTGAGAAAAATATAATAGTGATATTAGGCATCCTTGTCTTGATGCATTGGTGCTCTAGTCCTAACAAATTACCTCAAACTTGGCAGCTTAAAATAACATGCATCTATCAGCTCAGTTTCCACGTATCAGGAACCCAGGCACGTCTTAGCTGGGTATTCTGCTCAGGACTTCATAAAGCTGAAAGGAAGGTGTTGCCTAGGTTGTGTTTATTTCTGAAGCTCAGAGTCTTCTTCTAAGCCTAAGTGGTTGTTGGCAGAATTCAGTTCCTTGCAGCTGTGGGAATGAAGTCCCTGTTTTCTTATTGGCTGTTCGTCTGGGGCTGTTCTCAGGTCCTAAAAGCTTCTTGCAGTTCCCTGCCATGTGGGCCTCTCAAAACATGTCGGCTGACTTCTTCAAGGCCAACAGAAAAATCTTTCAGGGAAAGCTTGAATGCTCTTTTTTTTTTTTTTTGAGATGGAGTCGCGCTATGTTGCCCAGGCTGGAGCGCAGTGGGGCAATCTCGGCTCACTGCAAGCTCTGCCTCCTGGGTTCACGCCATTCTCCTGCCTCAGCCTCCCATGTAGCTGGGTCTACAGGCGCCCGCCACCATGCCCAGCTAATTTTTTTGTATTTTTAGTAGAGATGGGGTTTCACCGTGTTAGCCAGGATGGTATCAATCTCCTAACCTCGTGATCCGCCTGCCTTGGCCTCCCAAAGTGCTGGGATTACAGGCGTGAGCCACCACACCCGGCTGCTTGAATCCTCTTTTAAAGGACTTGCCAGATTAAGTTAGACTCACTCAAGAGATCTCCCTCTTCATTAACTCAAAGTCAACTGATTAGGGATATTAATCATGTCTGCAAAACCCCTTTACCCTTGCCATATTCCACTGGTTAAAGGCAAGACACAGGTTTTACCTACACCCATGGGAGGGGATTATATAAGGTATGGATACCGGGGTGTGGGGATCATAAAGGCCACCTTAGTTAGAATTCTGCCTACTACTAATGCTAATGTTTCCAGAGTTTCCCCATCAAGCATAACACTATCCAATTTCCATTTATCCTATTTATTGAGTTATAAAATTAAGAATAGGTATTGAATTGTGTGAAATTTCTTTTCAATGTCTACAGAAATAATAATGATTTTTCACATTAGATCTATTAATTCACTAATACTGAATCTTTCCTGCCTTTCTAGGATAAACTACACTTGGCTATAACGTTTGTTATTCATTTAATGTTCTGCTGTATTCTGGCTGACAATATTTTTAAAAGAGTTTTGCACCAATATTTTTAAATGTATGGTTTGGCTTTTCTTTTCCTATGCAATGCTGGCATTTTTGGAATCAATGTTATGCTGTCTGTATTGAAAACATGGAAGAGTTTTCCTTCTTTTTCAATACTCTCAATTTTAAAATCATTAGAATTCTCTGTTTCTTAAAAAGTTGGTAGATTTTACTGTGAAATCCTTGGTTTGAATGCAGCTTTTTGATGTTTTACTAAATTTCTTTAATGTAAATTGGCATGTTTAGATTTACCAAATACAGTTGGCCCTCTATATCCATGGGTTCTGCATCTGTGGATTCAACCAACTGCAGATTGAAAATTTTTTTTAAAAACACATCTGTACAGACTTTTCTTGTCATTATTCCCTAAACAATACAGTATAACAACTATTTACATGGCATGTGCATTGTAGTATTATAAGTAATCTAGAAATGATTTAAAGTATATGGGAGGATGTGCATAGGCTACATGCAAATACTATGTTACTACATCATTTTTACCAGGGACTTGAGCACCTGTGCATTTTGGTATCTGCAGGAGGTCCTGAAACCAATCCCCCATAGATACCAAACACAACTATATACATATTAATTTTTTCACTCATAGAACCAGCTGTATTCAGGAAGAGGAGTCATAATCCTGCCACCTTGGCTTTCATTTTCTTCTTTTGGCAACACTAGGAAACCCCTATTGGCCAAAGGATTATGTTCAATCTCTTTCACATTGTTCTCTTACTATCTTTCTGGTCTCATCTTTTAATACTGTCTACCTCAATCTCTGAACTTCCAGAACAATGACCTGCTTATAGTTCCTGGCCCTCTCCTTACATGTTTTATACTTCTATGCCTTATTTGCACTGTGCTATTTGCCAGAACTGCCTCTTTCCCCTTTTCAACATAGCTATATTTTATCTTTTAAGACTCATATCGGGCATCATTTTTTCTAAAACCCTCCTTTGATCTGGGTTAGTTATCTCTCTATGCTCTTGATAAACTGATTGATACTTATCCGTATATATGTCTATCTCCTCCATTAGAATGTGAGATCCATGAGGGCAAGGCCAGTGTCTTTTTATAGCCCTAGTATATTACAGCCCTAGTATATTACAGATCCATGAGGGCAAGGACAGTGTCTTTTTATAGCCCTAGTGTGTTGTGTATGACAGGTGTTCAATACATGATTTTTGAATGAATGAAAGTATGAATGTAGAGAGTGCTAAGATGAAAAAGGTAGTTGACTTCAAGTATTTGAAGGATTTTCATAAGGAAGAGACTTACTCTTTTTACTATGTAAGGTGGTACTAGGATCACTAAGTGAAGGCTATTAAGAGGCAGATTTAAGCTTATATCAGTAAGAATTTCTTCACATTTAGAGTTGTTCTGTGATAGACAACAATGTCATGAAATATTGACCTTTCACACTAGAAGAACTTAAAGTAGAATATCTTGTAGGATACTATTAAAAATAGTCTTGCATTGAGTTTTCAAGTAATTTTCAAGCTGTAATGCTTAGAGCCCTATGGGTTCCAAAGAGACACTTCAGGATTGGGGGTGGGGAAGGAAAGGAAAGGAAAAGGAAAAGAAGACCCAATCAAATGAAACTCTGAATTTCATACTTTTCCTCTATAACAACAGCAGCTCTGCTGTTTTGCTTTCTTTTGATACACTGGGTTTTCAGCTATAATACGGTGGTTTGAATAAAGAGGTCCAAACCTGTTAAAAACATTTGAAAACCACTTGACTAGCCATTTCACTTCTACAGTATACACACTTCCCCCCGCCACACACACACTTCTAAATGTTATATCTATATATCTAGAGATATGTATGTACATATTGAAAGATATCTATTATGTATCAATCATATAACCTGTGTGAGGGGATCTATAGATATATCTGGATATAGATATATCACCTCATACAGCACCTTGCACATGAGTCATAGATGCTCAGTAAATGTGTTTTCTCTTTCTTGTTCTTTTGCCCCTTTGTTCCCTCAAAATCTCTTGAAGGATCGTAAAGTCGTATTGTTATGTAGATAAGTTGTTTCTTCAGCTTTCCTATGAGCTCCATCAAGGTAAATACTACATAGTTTTCTTCTTTGTAGTTCCTGCAGCACCACAACATTGTATTCTCCTATACAAAACACTCTGAACCTCTGACCACATAAAACATAAAGGTTTAGTTACCATTTTCCTGGCTAAGTAGCTATATTAGGAATAGAACAGGTTGAAATTATGTGATTAAGTAATCATAAGAAAATGGTATAGAATGAAAGATATGAATTAAAACATCAATGGTCCCAGTAAGGAAAACAAAAATGGAGGTCCTGCTGTGTTCTCTGATGGTCTGGCATGATGTGGCTAAGTACCTACAGCAAGCCTATAACCTATTTCTTACATAGATCGGGACCCTTGGTCCTGCTTTGGACTAGATTTTTGCTGCAGATTTATGGTACAGATTTCTTTTGAGCATTTTTTTTTTCTGCTGAAATAACGACATTGAAACCCTGGGTTCTTCTGCATCTCAGGGCTCTATTTCTCCCTAAGTGCCTGGGTACCTACTGTCCCCGGCTTTGTAATATAAGGTTGACAAATATTCCAGAACAAAAAAGTTATCTTAACTAAGGGTAAAATGTACAACCCCCAAATTCCAAGCCATGTGGGATATATCCTGGCATTAGATCGCAAAGATTAACAGTAGTTTTACCTCTAGCTTTTCATTATAAAAGTCTCTTGTAGTATAATTTAATGTAGCACGATTTGTGTTTTCTCCTACGAGTCTTTTGCTGTCATTATTTTCTTCGTTGATAATACCAGGTTTTTTTCCTTTGGATTCTAGCAGATACCGAAATTGCTTTTTCCTGTAGAAAGACAGTAAAGAGATTTAGAGAGTTACTTATCAGACTTACTAAAACATGTCTATTTTTTGTTGACTTTAGAGGGGAACATATACTTTTTTGAACATATATTTTAATGAGCTTGAGTTCAGTTTGGTACCCCAATCTTTCTACTAATTAAGCTATTCAGCCCCAATTATTTTTTCTATAACTACCAATCATCAATGAAAATATGTCTCAAACATTTCTAAAATGAAAAAACTCTCCTTTAATAAAAATCAACATAAAAATTAATCACAGAGCACAAAACAACCCAAAAAGATATAGTAGGTCAAATTTTCAAAGTCTTTATGTCCCATAAAACATGCTAATTACCACTTACAAATCACACAAATGGTTAATAATTCCATTATGCAGCTTGGTAATATTACTGATAGCTAGAAAATGGAATGGGATCTTGGCTTAAGTTTAGGCAAAACCAAAATAACCCGAAAACCAAAATCCTCCAATTGTGACCATATCATGGCAAGATTCTAGTACGAGGTTAAATATTGAAACAAGAAGCCTCATTTGATTATGAAGAGGAACATACACAGTGCTCATAGTATCACTTACAGAGCCATCAGCCATGATTCATCCTCTATGAAGGTGGATTTTTGGTTTCCACCACTTAGGGTGTCTCAAAATGATACTACTACTTTACTGTGAACTGTGTACTGAAGATTGAGGGCAGAAGAGGAATATAACTTTTTTTTAAATTTATTTTTCTCTGATCTAAAAGTATAACACAATAATTTTAGACATTTTAGGAAATACAAATTTGAAAAGTACAAGGAAATGGATAAAAACCACCCATAAGTTTTCATAAATTAATAACATTCATATTTGAAAAGGTGACGTACAGAATGGGAGAACATTTTTGCTATCTATCCATCTGACAAAGGGCTTATCTAGAATCTACAAAGAACTTAAACAAATTTACAGGAAAAAAACAAACAACCCCATCAAAAAGTGGGCAAAGGATATAACAAACACTTCTCAAAAGAAGACATTTATGCAGCCAACAGACATATGAAAAAATGCTCATCATCACTGGTCATTAGAGAAATGCAAATCAAAACCACAATGAGATACCATCTCATGCCAATTAGAATGGCAATCATTAAAAAGTCAGGAAACAACAGATGCTGGAGAGGATGTGAAGGAATAGGGGTTCTTTTACACTGTTGGTGGGAGTGTAAATTAGTTCAACCATTGTGGAAGACAGTACAGTGATTTTTTGAAGGCCTGGAACCAGAAATACGATTTGACCCAGCAATTCCATTAGTGGGTATATATCCAAAGGAATATAAGTCATTCTATTATAACATGTACATGTATGTTTATTGCAGGACTATTCACAATAACAAAGACATGGAATCAACCCAAATGCCCATCAGTGATAGACTGGATAAAGAAAATGTGGAATACATATACCATGGAATACTATGCAGCCATAAAAAAGGATGAATTCATGACCTTTGCAGGGACATGAATGAAGCTGGAAACCATCATTCTTAGCAAACTATCACAAGAACAGAAAACCAAACACCACATGTTCTCACTCACAAGTGGGAGTTGAACAATGAGAACACATGGACATAGGGAGCGGAACATCACACACTGGGGCCTGTCAGGGGGTGGAGGGCTAGGGGAGGGATACCATTAGGAGAAATACCTAATGTAGGTGATGGGTTGATGGGTGGAGCAAACCACCATGGCACGTGTATACCTATGTAACAAAACTGCACATTCTGCACATGTACCCCAGAACTTAAAGTATAAAAAAAAATAGATCTTTAAAAAATAATAATCATAATGTTCACATTTGACATGTTTCCTTGCAAACTTCTTCTATAAATTTTTGTAAAAAATTAAGATTGTACTAAACGTACAACTTTGTATACTGTTTTCACTTAATGCTATATATTTTCTGTATCATTAAAAATTATAATTTTAATACCTGAATAAAAATCAATTGTGATATATATCACAATTTACTTAACTGGTTCCTCTTATAGGATAGTTACATAGTATAATTTTCCCACCTTTGTAAAGAAAAAAATGAATAACATATAGATCTTTATTTCTATTTATTTTATTTTAAGTTCCAGGATACCTGTGCAGGATGTGCAGCTTTGTTACACAGGGAAACATTTATCATGGTGGTTTGCTGCACCTATCAACTCATCACTAGGTATTCAGTCCCACATGCATTAGCTATTTATCCTGATGCTCTGCCTCCTCCTGCCCCCTGGTAGGCCCCAGTGTGTGTTGTTCCCCTCCCTGTGACCATATGTGCTCATTGTTCAGCTCCCACTTATAAGTGAGAACATATGGCGTTTGGTTGTCTGTTCCTGTGTTAGTCTGCTGAGGCTAATGGCTTCCATCTCCATCCATGTCCTTGCAAGGGACATGACCTCATTTTTTTTTATGATTGCATAGTATTCCACGGCATATATGTACCGCAATTTCTTTATCCAGTCTATCACTGATGGGCATCTGGGTTGATTCCATGTCTTTGTTATTGTGAATAGTCCTGCAATAAACATACATGTACATGTTATAATAGAATGATTTATATTCCTTTGGGTACATACCCACTAATGGAATTGCTGGGTCAAATCGTATTTCTGGTTCCAGGTCTTCGAAGAATCACCACCCTGTCTTCCACAATGGTTGAACTAACTTACATTCCCACCAACAGTGTAAAAGCATTCCTATTTCTCCACATCCTCTCCAGCATCTGTTGTTTCTTGATTTTTTTTTTTTGCAGAGGGAGAACTGACTGTATTTCGTGAACAACTGAATGTGGAAAGCAAAGTAAGCTAATTGTTTTTGTTTTGTTTTGTTTTGTTTTGTTTTATTATACTTTAGGGTTTTAGGGTACATGTGCACAATGTGCAGGTTTGTTACATATGTATCCATGTGCCATGTTGATTTCCTGCACCTATTAACTCGTCATTTAGCATTAGGTATATCTCCTAATGCTGTCCCTCCCCCCTCCCCCCACCCCACAACAGTCCCCGGAGTGTGATGTTCCCCTTCCTGTGTCCATGAGTTCTCATTGTTCAATTCCCACCTATGAGTGAGAACATGCGGTGTTTGGTTTTTTGTCCTTG